>NC_091951.1:328763710-329008710 GCF_031021105.1 Erythrolamprus reginae | reverse complement strand
CACCTTACAAACCTGCCCACCTCCGCTGGGATGCCCCGCCTCCGGACTTCCATTGCCAGGTGAAGGCTCCCCTCATTGGGAAACCCCACCTCCGGACTTCCATTGCCAGAGAAGCACCCATTTTTGCGATGCTGCGATTCCCCTGCAACATTGCAAAAACGTGGAAGTCCAGAGGTGGGGTTTCCCATGGAGGGGAACCTCAGGGGAATCCCAGCAGCTCTAAAACGGGTGCTTCAGCTGGCAAAAGGGGTGAATTTTGGGCTTGCATGCATTAATTGCTTTTCCATTGATTCCTATGGGAAACATTGTTTCCTCTTACGAACTTTTCACCTTACGAACCTCATCCTGGAACCAATTAAGTTCGTAAGACAAGGTATCACTGTATATATTGGTGATTCCCAAAAAAATAGATAACACGTCAAATAAGCTGCAGCTGAAATTAACATATCACACTTATTCATAATGTGGCTTGTCTCATTTTGACTCATTGTGTGAATGTAGTCATTGTGCTTGACTGCTTAGGAGTTGTGCAAAAACACAAATTTAAAAAAGCCATGGCTTAGGACAGTGCTTCTCAAATAGTGGGGCGTGCCCCCCTGGGGGGCACAGAGTGATTCAAGGGGGTGTGTGACCCCAGGGAATGTGGATTTGTTTTGTTGCAAGGAGTAGGAAAAAGTTGGAAGGGCATGAAATGTTTACTTTTTCCTGGGGGGGGCATAACAGAAAATAATTTCTGACACTATAAATCTAATGCTTTAGAGGACAGTAATAGTTGAAGCTAAAAAGTCAGGAGCCTCTAGCAATTTTTTGGACTAAACAAAATGTAAAAAGTCATAAATGGCACCCAGAACACATTCTCTATGAGGTGGTTGGACAAACATGCAAGTCTATACCATAGTTAATTCTACTGAAGAATTTCTTTCAAAGTATGGAACTGGATCTCTTGAGTTCTCAGAGAAATTAGTTGTCAGTAAGATATTGTCATATTATAGAATAAATTTGACCACAGTTCCTGCCTTTTGAAATAATATCTCTCCTGATATTTGATTGACCCTCACCTTGACCGTATTCAAAAGAGCTCTTAAAAGTTGGGTATTCTTTGGAGAGGGGCGGCATACAAATCTAATAAATTATCATCATTATTATTATTATTATTATTATTATTATTATTATTATTATTATTCTCCAGAGTGGATGAGTCTTTGCTCTGTGAGGTGACTGCGGTGGGATATTTGTCCAGATACCTATTGCTTTTTCACCTGTATTTCTAAGTTGTTTTAATATAGTACGTTATTATTATTATTATTATTATTTATTAGATTTGTATGCCGCCCCTCTCCGGAGACTCGGAGCGGCCTACAACAACAATACATAGTACAAATCTAATGGTTAAAAGGACAGTTTAGAGTTGCAGTAGAACTGGCAAATATCACTTCTTGTTGGCCCCAGAGTTGGGTGGGAATTGTGATTTTGTGATATCCTTCCCCCAGGAATGGGGATGGAATGGAGATTTTGCAGTTTCCTTCCCCTGCCACACCCACCAAGCCACGCCCACCAAGCCACACCATGCCCACCAAGCCACGCCCACAGGTCCCGTAGTAAAAATATTGGATTTCATCACTTGACGAATCTGATATTAAATTGATAAGAACAAACACTTGACATTAGCTAATAGGCTAGGAAGTTAATGATGTTATCAGTTGATATTGCCTAAAGTAATGAGCGGACATTTTAAAGAAGTTTGTTTATTTGTTTGTTTGTTTTTTGTTTGTTTGTTTACTTACTTACTTACTTACTTACTTACTTACTTACTTACTTATTTACTTACTTACTTATTCGACTTCTATGCTGCCCAATCCCAAAGGACTAAGTACGTCTTACACCATAATAACAATAGAAAGATACAGCAATAAAAAAGAAGTTGAATTAAAAACTCTAAAAAACTAACCCCTATAAAACCCATTTATATAAAAAACCAATCAAATCTATGCATGCACACCATTCATAAAATAAAATTTGGCCATGAAAGATGGACAATTCATGGCCCCCAGGTCTTTGTGGCCTTGCGGAAGGCCAGTAGGGTGGGAACAGTATGGACATTGGGGGGTAGTTGGTTCCATAGAGCTGGGGCAGCCACAGAGAAGGCCCTCCCATGTGGTCCCGCCAACCTACATTATATAGTCGATGGGACCTGGAAGAGGCCAACTCTGTGTGCTCTTATTGGTCTCTGGGAAGTATGTGGCATGAGGCAGTCCCATAAAAAGTCTGGTTTTTACAATGTAGTTGTAGAAATGAAGAAAGAAATAAAGTCTCTTTATTAGAGAGATGTTTCTCTGTTAATCGCTTTGGAAGTTAGAAGCTTGGTACGTTTTACATTAGAAGAGGGGGGTAAATGCCAAATGAAATAGTTGCTATCAGAAAAGAAGACAGAGTCTCAGTGCTCCCCCGAGCAAGGACAGCAAAGAGACAAGAAGATATAAATAAGACCTGCCCAAGGATTTTTCAAGTAAGAAGTAAAGGGCACTCCTATCATATCCTGCTTGAGAAGTGTCAAAAGCAACTGTTGGAAGCAGAGACCTTGAAATGCACTAGCAAGGCAACAAGAGCGTTCTGTCCTTATATTTGTCATAATAATATATTATCTCTGAGTATTATTAGCAATATATCACTTAATATCGTATCATAAAGAGATGTGACATTTGTAGAGAAAATTGCTTGCTGGGTTTAAAACATTTTTTTTTTCAAATGAAATCCTTCAGGCACTTTCAGAAGAAGAAATGGGTACAAGCCACATGCAGGGATGAGGCTGAATAGATAATAAATAAGGAACAATCATTTTAATTCTTTCTGTGAGCAGCCCATCGACCATGATTGAGATGGAGGACCGACAGCATCAAACCTTGTTAAATCTGAATGCAATCATTTGAAATGAAATAGGAGATAGGAATGAAGTTGCTACTTCCCAACGTAAAAATTAAGGATGGGGGATTGGAATAAATGCTGGTAATAAAATGGGCTTACTGTTATTTGTGTATCCTAGCAACAACTATCAGGTAGAAAAAGGAAACAGCGGCTCAGAAGCCAACCAAATCATTTAGCCTCAGTTAGCTGAGGCAGTTGTTTGATGGAGTAGTTTTTATTTATTAATATTGAGGATAGTTTTAAAAGGGGAAGATGTTGCTGTATTATATTGAGAGCAATACAATGCATTCCTTATTAAGACAAATGGAAAGTAAGAGCCCAGGAAGCAAGTACTGTATACAATTCTGCAGTATTAAAAATGGTTTTCTGATTTGATAGAGAATCTATATGCCTTTATTAACAATGATTGCTTTTCTACAGAAGTGGAGAATCATCTATTTGACAGTACAAGACAAAGCATGAAATGATTTACTTTCAGCCTGTAGAATAATATAAAAATTTTTGGTTGGTATATGATATGTAACTATTGTCAAACCTCATTAGTTTCGACAGATAAAGGGCATGCTTTATTGAGATTAGAACAGTTCAATGAAAAGCAAGAAGCAGGGGCGTTTTTAATAAAAGGAAAGCTAAAGAGCTAAACAATAATGTAAAACTATATTGTAAAAAAACTGTATTGTAAAACTACATTGTAAAAGCCTATACAGTATTGTAAAAAATATTTTCTAATTTAAAAGGCACAGAAAAATAAAGTAAAAAGGAAGCTGTACTTTAAAAGGCAATAAAGTAGATATCAGGAATCTTTGTCAAACTTGGCAATTTTAAGATGTGTGGACTTTTAACCTCCAGAATTACTGTTCTCTCTCCTTCACACTTTCTTCTTCCCAAAAAAAGAAAGAAAGAAAGAAAGAAAAACTAGCAATAATGCTGCTGCCTTTATCTATCTCAGCTAACATAATATATAACGTAGATGTTTCTCTCTGTGTCTGCTCCCTTCCTTTATCCCATTATTTTTTAACAAATGGACAAAAGCCAGTTCAGAAGTATAAGATTTTACACTATGATCGTCCTTCAGCATCTGATTATTCCTAGTCTAAATAGTGCTGTACCATCCCTTCACCACCTTCAATGGGGACACTAAAGTAGGAGATCAGATGCCAAAACTTCATTCATGCCATTTGCAACCTAACCTTAGTTTAGAATGTTGGACATTGCACATTTGGTATAAAACTCTCAAGGGCATTCACAAAGATTGGTATTTATGTTGCCAATGTATTCCATATCTATCTATCTATCTATCTATCTATCTATCTATCTATCTATCTATCTCCATCCATCCATCCATCCATCCATCCATCCATCATTCCATTCCATTCCATTCCATTCCATTCTATTCAACATCTCACTCTTGCTCTCTTCCTCTCCCCCCCCCCCCAATCTATTCTCTATTGGAAGGATAATGTTTTGCTTCTTTTAAAATACAGTGGTACCTCTACTTAAGAAGGTCTCTACTTAAGAACTTTTCTAGATAAGAACAGGGTGTTCAAGATTTGTTTGCCTCTTCTTAAGAAACATTTTCTACTTAAGAACCCGAGCTCGGAAAAATTTCCCAGGAAATTTGAGAGCTGCACAAAGGCCCGGCCAGTTTCCTGCCATTCCCCCAGGTTTCTCTCTCTGGCACAGTGTATGGGAGGCAGCCTCGCGCCGGGTGTATGGGAGGTGCGTGCTCCTCCTCGCCGCTTCTTTTTTTTTAAGCTTTAAAGTTTTGGATTTTTTTGATTCCCCTCACCTTCTTCCTTCGGCAGCGACTGTCCTCCTCCTCTTCTTCCTCCTCCTCCCACCCAAATTCCAAGCTTTTATTTCTTTCCTAATGGGTTTGCACACATTATTTGCTTTTACATTGATTCCGATGGGAAAAATTGCTTCTACTTACAAACTTTTCTACTTAAGAACCTGGTCACGGAACGAATTCAGTTCTTAAGTAGAGGTACCACTGTATTACATATTGTAATGAATTATTACACATTATTACTCACTGGAGAAGAGTCTAATGTTGACTGAGGGCAAAGGAAGAAGGGGACGACAGAGAATGAGTTGGCTAGATGGGGGTCACTGAAGCAGAAGGGGTGAGCTTAAATGGATTCTGGGGGATGGTAGAGGACAGGAAGGCCTGGAGAAACATTGTCTATGGGGTTGCGCTGGGTCAGACATGACTTCATGACCAGTAATGGGCAGCCAAAAATTTTACTGCCACACTGTGGGTGTGGCTTATTCTCTGTGTGTGGTTTGATGGTCATGTGACTGGGTAGGAGTGGCTTGCCGGCCATGTGACCAGGTGGGAGTGGCTTGAATGATCATCATCTTTCAAGTGAACTGTTAAGTCCTCGATTTACAACCTCCCCAACTGCTTTTTTCCTCTTTCCTCCTTCCTGGCCTCAGGAGGTGGCCATGGGAGGCTGGAGGGGAGCCAGGGAGGAGAGAGGGAAGCTCCTCTGAGGCCAGGAAAGAGGAAAGAGGAAAAAAGCAAGGCACACTCACCAGCAGGAGGGGAAAAAGAGAGAGATGAGCTGAGACTGGTAATTGAGGAAGTCACTGCCACCAGTCAGCTGGAGCTGCGCACGCAGCTTCATTTCTGCCGGTGGAACTGCTTTCCACCCCGTCCTGCCCGCTGCCCACCCTTGTTCATGACTAACAACAACAAAATGAATAAACATGGAAGAGGCTTAATTTAGGAATAATGTATTAACAGGAATAATGTATTAACAGGAATTTATTCAACTAATATTGAAATACAGCAGATCTTTATACGCTTTACAATTTTCCAATCATCTCTCTCTCTCTCTCTCTAAGTTCATAGTTGGCTTTTTAAACGTTGTAACTTGGGTGTCCCATTATTAAGAAGATTCTTGCAATGGCATAGATTGAGGCTGAAGTCTTTTATGCTGTGGAAAAGGACTTGATGTAGCCCTGTCCTTGTCCTTCTTTTGCCTTGTATAACGATAATTATTAATTTTTTACTCAACATGAAATTGGATGGCATTAATTTTCTGTTCATTTAAACATGTGCAGATGTGAGTTCAATGTTAACAGAGCGGAACTGCTACTCAGTTTCCAGCCTCTCAAGAGCTCAACTGGGATGGAAAAATAGAAAGAAAAACAAACAAACAGGAATGCTTTGTTGCAACAGCAATTAAAAGGCATATTAAGCAACCTAAGTGCCAGTACACTTTTCAGTGAATGAAAATATAACTTTCTATAAATAAGAAAATATGTATAGGTAGGACTTATGCCCATAAAAATCAGCTTCTGGTATTCAGTGCAGAGGTGGATTCTTTCTGGTTCGGACCTGTTTGCCCGAATCAGTAGCCAGCTTATGATGTCATGGAACTGATCTGCGGGTGCCACCATCTTCTTTTCTTTTTCTTTTTGGAACTTTTTTTGATGTTTTTTTTTTAATTTTGGGGGGGATTTCCAGGGGTTTTTTTCTTCTATGCATGTGCAGAAGCCGAGTTTCCAGCACATTATTATTATTATTATTATTATTATTATTATTATTATTATTATTATTATTTATTGGATTTGTATGCCGCCCCTCTCCACAGACTCGGGGCGGCTAACAACAGTGGTAAAACAACATGAACAATCCAATTAATAAAAACAACTAAAAAACCCTTATTATAAAAAACCAAACATACACACAAACATACCATGCATAACTTGTAATAGCCTAGGGGCAGTGATGGCGAACCTATGACACGCGTGTCAGCACTGACACGCGTAGCCATTTTCGGTGACACGCGGCCGGAGAAACGGGGAGCTTTAGGGAGTGGCCAAGATGCAAATCTCCCCACTTTCCAATTTCCCACCGACTGCAAGCAGGTACAGCAAGCACAATTATTATTATTATTTTTCCTCTCCCCTTAATTTTGTTTTGCACTAATTTAAAAAAAATTGCCCCGGTTGCAATTTTAATTTCACTCCCAGGGCTATTTACCTGGGGGTCCTACTTTGCTTACATTAAACTGCTCATCCCATAAACAAATATCGCTCCGCCAGGAAATCTACTCCAACCTCCCCTCCCCTCCTTCGCTTCTTTCCCTCCACGAGCAGCGTGCGGTGTCCCATCCCCTTGGGTTGATCGCATCAGGGAGGTCGGAATAGCTTAATTGCCAGTTTCCTCTTATAGCTGCTACAGGAGACGGTGCTAAGGTAAACCCTTACCGGTTTAAACATAAAGGATGAGGGGTTATTAATTTGTAATTAAAAAAATCATGCCGGGCTCGCAAAAAAGAGAGTCCGAAAAAAGAACTGCGTGGAAGTCGCACCGTTTGCTTCCTCCTTTGGAGGCTCGTAACTAGATTTTTACAACCCCGCCCCCCTTGATAAGCTTTTTCTTGAATCTGACCAGTTTGGGGGCTCCCCCCCCCCCCGCCCAGGAAAGAGTTGCAGCAGGAAAGCAGCACATTTGAAAAGCACGCTGCTTTCCCGTAAAGCTGGCTTTCCTGGCTGGCACAGGGCTTTCCCGGGCAGTTGGCTTGAGCCTTGTGCTTGTCAGCAAAGCCATCTGCCCGCTGGAGACGTGGAGAGAAAGAAGGGAAAGAGAGGGAGGGAAAGAGGAGAGGAAAGAAGGAGGGAAGGAAGGGAGAGAAAAGTGAACGAGAGGGAGAGAGAAAGGGAGGAAGAGAGGAAGGAAGAAAGAGATAAATATAAAGGGAGAGAGGGAGAAAGAGAGGGAGAGGGAGGGGAAGAGGGGAAGGAAGGAAAAGAGAGAGAGAAAGAGAAAAAAGTGGAAGGAAGAGAGAAGGAAAGAAAGGAAGGGTGAGAGAGAGAGAAGATAGGAAGGAAGAGAGAGAGTGAGAGAGAGAGCAAGAAAGAAAAAGAGAGAGGAGAGAGGAAGGAAGAGAGTGAGAGTGTTTTTTTCTCAAGGTGACACACCACCCGAGTTATGTTTGGTTTTTTGGCGAATTTTGACACACCAAGCTCAAAAGGTTGCCCATCACTGGCCTAGGGGGAAAGGATAACTTAACTCCCCCATGCCTGGCAACAAAGGTAGGTCTTAAGTAATTTGCAAAGACAAGGAGGGTGGGGGACGTTCTAATCTCTGTGGGGAGTTGGTTCCAGAGGGCCGGGGCCGCCACAGAGAAGGCTCTTCCCCTGGGGCCCGCCAAACGACATTGTTTGGTCGACAGGACCCGGAGAAGACCAACTCTGTGGGACCTTATCGGCCGCTGGGATTCGTGCAGTAGAAGGCGGTTCTGGATGTTTGCATGTATCACCATCTTTTCTCAATTTTTTTGGTGGGGGATATTTTTTGGATTTTTCAGCACTGAGAATGCACGGTCACGCAAGGCATGCCCATACGGTGCAGGAGGAAGCAAACCGGCAGCAAGGTACGTTAGAACCAGCAGTGAGCTACTAGACAGAACGCTTAATTGTGCTCACTGCCGCGGCTCATAAGTGCTTGCAGAGCCAGTGCAATTTTGCTTCTGCACATGTGGAGGTAGCAAAACCACGCACGGAGCCGCAGGTGTGCCCGTGTTTCAGCATGCGCAGAAGCAAAAAAACCTCACCGAAACACAGATGCACCTGCAGCTCTGTGCGCAATTTTGCTACCTCCACAGATTCAGAAGCAAAATCGCACTGGCCTCGCAAGCACTTACGAGCCGCCGCGGCGAGCACAATTTAGCTTTCCGGCTAGTAGCCCACCACTGGTTAGAACCCACCCGATTCACTGATATGTTACACATATGAGTCAGAAATATTTACGAGTTGGCATCAGGAGAGCACAATTTTATGTGTTTGAAATAAATGTACTGACCTGAACGAAATTAAGTGGCATTATTCTTTGTTCTTTATATTGCAAGACGTATTTGCCAACCATATTTGAGATTACAAGGAAAACAAAACTCAAACAAATTTTCCAATTATTTGTTTGTTTGTTTGTTTGTTTGTTTGTTGGATTTATATACCACCCCTTTCCAACAGGTTTATGTAAAACCTAGGCAGGAAAAACAGCACAACACCTTGATAAAGGATTTATTTTATACTTCTGAGTGCTGCTAATATAAATTTCTTGAGGAATTCACTAGATGTCAGTCAGCTACAGAGAAAATAATCAGGAAACTGGAAGCATCTTTTCCAACTAAACAACTTTATTAAAAAGCATAACTTTTTGTAAGCTACAAATTGCTTTGTCAAAAACATGAAGAGGGGTAAATTAAAATATATTATTATTTATTCAACATTTGATTGATTTAGTTAGTTGTGCAAATGAGAAGTCTGTGAGAAGGATGACAATGGAATGAAAGACACATGTTAGTATGTATATACATTAGTTAAACCTACCTACTCTTGGCAATTCTGCAAACGGATTAATTTCTGCTTCAAGACTAGAGCTTTGGAGAGTTTCCATTCTATTAATAGTAAACCAATGTCACTTAAACCTTTATTCTCAGATCTTAATGTGCTACAGACATGAAAACCCCTGTTCACAGCTTGCATTTGATGGAAGTATGGGAATGTTGTAAGTCATCCTGAGTCTCCAGAGAAGGGCGGCTTAGAAATCAAATCAAATCAAATCAAATCAAATCAAATCAAATCAAATCAAATCAAATCAAATCAAATCAAATCAAATCAAATAAATAAATAAATAAATAAATAAATAAATAAATAAATAAATAAATATCAATAGGATGCAACCAACAGTTTATTGAAAAACATTTTCATTTCTTTCAATAGAGTAAGCATTGAATTTACCATGCTTTTTTCTTCTCCATTTATGTTTATACCGCCCTTAGATTTTTAGTTCAATTTCAGATCTGTCTATATCACTATTATAATGGATTTGAGATGATTGGAGTTTCTCCAGATGAAAAAAATATAAACTTTGGATTTTAATACATTGGATATTGTCAGGCGTCATTTAAGTTGTAATATGATCAGAACAATACAAGAATGTCTTTACTTTAAATTATGGTCAGTTTTCTGAAGTTGTGTTGTATTCAACTGTTGGAAGAAAAATCCAATCCAGTTTCAAGCCAGGAGAAAAACACTGGAAATAAAATGGAGTCTGGCTGTTGAGGGGGGAAAAGGTCTCTGTTTATTTGGATGCCAGAAACTTCAGTTGACAGCAGTATGTTTCTTGAGTGGCTGGCAAAATGGGGTTGGGATAGGTGGGCTTTAATACATTATTTGGGGCTTTGTGGTTGAGATGCTTGTTCCTATGTAAGAATGTGTCCTATGTAAGAATATTTTATTGGCTGTTGCCAGAGTCCTATGGGGTCATGGCTGACTCTGCAGGCAAAAGGGAAAATGTAAATCCTAGATCAGTGATGGTGAATCTTTTTTTCCCTCAGGTGCTGAAAGTGTGTGTATTTGCGCACGTGCGACTGCCCATGCCCATAATTTAATGCCTGGGGAGGACAAAAATGGCCTCCCCTGCCCCCGCAGAGGCCCTCTGAAGGCCGAAAATGGCCCATTTCATGACTTCTGGTGGGCCTCATAGGCCCTTTTTGTCAGGATTAGGTTCTAATGTCCGTTTGAACATTAGAATCATCCCGGAGGTGATGGATTGAGAAATCAGACATTTATTCTCATAGCAAGATTTATTTTTATTATAAAAGTACAAAAAAATAAATATGCCACGAGGGGCAAATAAAAATACATCTTCACATGATGGCTGCTAAGACAGGAATGAATAATATCAAAATGGAGAAACTCATAAAGACGGATGTGAGCTGAAATGACGTGGCAAGATTTTACATCATAATAGGAGGAGCTAATAAAACACACACACAGTTAACTATTTAATTACTGAATGACACTTTTTTCACCCTCCCCAGGCTCCAGAGGCTTCTCCTGTCCCCTCAGAGGCCCTTTGGAGGCTGAAAATGTCCTTCCAGAGCCTCTGCATGAGCTGAAAATCAGCTGGCTGGCATACACATGCGCACTGGAGCTGAGCTAGGGTAACGGCTCATGTGCTGGTAGATATGGCTCTGCATGCCACCTCTGGCATGCCACCTCTGGCACGCATGCTATAGGTTCGCCATCACTGTCCTAGATGTTTGTCTGAGCTAATCTTGTCAGCTCTGGCTTGCCTAACTGTTTTGCTTATTTGGAATCTCTTTGCTTATGAATGGATTAGCCCAGTCTTTCTGAATGGATACAAAATCTCCAACTTCTACAAAAGAAGAGGCTTTTCAAGAACTGTCTCTTCAAGATTCTGCTTGAGGCTGGCAGGAAGATTGTGGCTGCTTTCTGCCTTTGTTAAGATTTTTCTCCATTTCTCTTTGTGTAAAATATTCTATCCTGACTCTTTTTTTAATATTAAGAATAAAAATATTTCAATGTGGGGAGGGGCACCTTGCTATACAACTATAACATGGCTTTGAATTTTTGTGAATGTACAGTGGATTTGTTTTTTACTAGTTCGCATTTTTCTTTTATAATAACCTATATATTATTCAATAGTTGAAATTCTTCTTATGAATCCAACAGTAAGTACAGAACTAAACTGGAGCCACTTTAAAGGATGACTTTGGCAAGTAATCTGATGCCACTTTAAGTTCAAGAATCACTTCACTAAAAGGATCCAGACAAAAGACAGAGCAAATGTTTATATGCTTAACATGCCACCTATCTCTACATTGACTCCTGAATGTGATGCATTGTTGATTATATTCAGAAGTAATGCGATTACTGCAATTAACAACTGATAATGTTGCACTCAGACACACCCAGCAAATGTCCGATATTTTATTTATTTATTTATTTTGTCCAATACACAATGAGGGTTTTAGTGGGTATATATCAATATACACAGAGTAAAATACATGATGAAGGTTATAGAGGAGATACTCATAGTAAAATATATCTAAGAAATAATAGAAACGAAGATATAGGAATAGAATATATCAATGAAAGAATAGAAGAAGAGATATAGGAATAGAGGAAAGGTATAGGAGATATAGGAGAGCAATAGGACAGGGGATGGAAGGCACACTAGTGCACTTGTACTCGCCCCTTACTGACCTCTTAGGAATCTGGATAGGTCAACTGTAGATAATCTAACGGTAAAGGGTTGGCGGTTTGGGGATGACACTATGGAGTCCGGTAATGAGTTCCACACTTCGACAACTCGGTTACTAAAGTCATATTTTTTACAGTCAAGTTTGGAGCGCTTAATATTAAGTTTAAATCTGTTGTGTGCTCTTGTGTTGTTGTGGTTGAAGCTGAAGTAGTCGCCGACAGGCAGGACGTTGCAGCATATGATCTTGTGGGCAATACTTAGATTTTGTTTAAGACGTCTTAGTTCTAAACTTTCTAGGCCCAGGATTGAAAGTCTAGTCTCATTTTGTTCACTAATTCTACTCCCAGGTAGGGGTGGGGCGGTGCCATTCAATAGAATGTGAATAAACAGAAGAATGTGATAAACTGAGTTCTTAAAGAGAAGTAAATAATTTGAGACAATAATCTCAGACATCAATATTTGTCAGGCATCTGCACACACTTAAGAGCTTCATTCATTATGATGGCATAATAATAGGTTTGTGGAATGCAGGCATTTATATGTATATCGCAACAGGCCAGAATGTTCTCATTTTAGTGAAATAGCATGAAAATCAACAAATTGTTGAAATATGTTGCCTCTATAGAACCATCAAATATATTCTTGCTTAAAGAATATCCTTTGTTTCATCAGCAACTAATGGAAAGTCCAGCTGGAGTTTCCACCCAAAGTCCAAAAGCTATAGTCCATACACCAGATGGAAAGAGGGTGGAGGGAGTCTGCTAAGTATCAAAGACACTATTCTGGATGAAATCCAGAGCATTCCATGGTATATCAATAAGACGACACCAGGGGTGGCTTCAAATTTAACTCACTGTTGGTTCGCTTCCTCCTACACCATGTGACCGGGCAGTATAACACCCCCCAAATTTTTTTTTAAAATGCCAAAACCAAAATGGCAACCATGTGCACAGTGCCGGAAACTCGGTGTCTGCGCATGCACAGAAGACAAAATAAATAAAACTTTTTAAAATTATTTTTTTTAAAAAAGACGGCGGTGCCCACCGACCAATCTGATTCGGTGACATCATAGTGACATCACCAGCAGGCCGCTACCAGTTCAGGTAAACTGTCTGAACTCGGAGGAACCCACTCCTGGAAGACACCCAAAGATTAGCCACTGAGAGAAGATCAAGTAGAACTGTTATAGGAAGACAAGACCCTGCATGGGTTGTGCCATTCACGGATAGCTCAAGTGACAGAAATCTGGAAACCCTACCAGTGAGTGGAAAGTGTTGGAATGCACTGATTGCAGAAGCACAAGAATGGGCACTAAGTACAGGCCCATAGAATCAGGGATCTACCACAGTAAACAGGACCAGAGTTGCAGATTATGCAGAGAGGACTTGGAGATATTTATTTATTCATTCATTCATTCATTCATTCATTCATTCATTCATTCATTCATTCATTCATTTATTGGATTTGTATGCTGCCCCTCTCCGGAGACTCGGGGTGGCTAACAGCAACAATAAAGCAGTGTACAATAGTAGTCTGATGTTAGAAATAATTAAAAGCCCATTAATATAAAAAAAAACCCAAACATACATACATACATACCATGCATAGAATTGTAAAGGCCTAGGGGGAAGAGGGTCTCAATTCCCCCATGCCTGACGGCAGAGGTGGGTTTTAAGCAGCTTACGAAAAGCAAGGAGGGTGGGGGCAATTCTAATCTTTGGGGGGAGTTGGTTCCAGAGGGCCGGGGCCGCCACAGAGAAGGCTCTTCCCCTGGGTCCTGCCAAGCGACATTCTTTAGTTGACGGGACCCGGAGAAGATCCACTCTGTGGGACCTAGGTGGTTGCTGGGATTCGTGCAGCAGAAGGCGGTCCCTGAGATAATCCAACACATATAGTGACAAGATGTAACTTGCAAGCAGGGATGGCATATGCTGAATTCAAAACCAAGGTGCTAGCATTGTGTACAGGAACATCTGCACAATGCATGGGCTAGACCCTCTCATGTTCAGACTGGGAGATTCCATAGAAGGTCATGGAGAATAACAGGGCTAAACTCCTGTGGGATTTCCAGATCCAGTCAGACAGAAGGGAATCAACCAAACACTGTGGTAGTTGACCCAGGTACACAAAAATATACATTATCTACTATATAAACTGTATGTGTGTGTATACACACACACGCATGCACAACTCTTCTAAAGTTATACACATTCAACCTCATTTACTGTGATAGGAAAAATATACCCAGAGCCCAGAAGGGAAAAAAAGAGGGGAAAAAAATCATTTTTTTCTGCATACCTGACCTTACCCATAGGAGCCCATCAATAATTGGGACAAAGAATATGAGAAGCTTGAGAAGTACCAGGGCCTGAAGGAGGAACTAGAGAGGAGTTGTGAACCGCTCCGAGTCTTCGGAGAGGGGCGGCATACAAATCTAATAAATACTAATAATAATACTAATACTGATACTGATACTAATACTAATACTAATAATACTACTACTACTACTACTACTACTACTACTAATAATAATAATAATAATAATAATAATAATGTGGCAAGTAGTTCCAATGGTGATGGGAGCACTTGGATATGTGACCCCTAAACTGGAAGAGTGACTCCACCAGATCCCAGGAACAAGATCAGAGCTCTCTGTCCAGAAGAGTAAAGAGTTAAGAACAGTTAAAATACTGCATCAAATCCCAGGCTTCTGGTAGTGGACCCATGATTGAGGAAGATGCACATTAACCATATGGGTGAAAAGGGGATATTTTTAAATATAAATGGATAAGGAGCTAGTATAATGTAATTGTGTTAGGGGGTGATTCTGAGGCAGTTATAAGTCAGCCCACCTCACAGGATTGATTGATTGATTGATTGGTTGGTTGGTTGGTTGGTTGGTTGGTTGGTTGGTTGGTTGGTTGGTTGGTTGGTTTTTATGCCGCCGTTCTCCTTAGACTCAGGGCGGCTTACAAGATGTTAGCAATAGCACTTTTTAACAGAGCGAGGCTATCGCCCCCACAATCCGGGTCCTCATTTTACCCACCTCGGAAGGATGGAAGGATGAGTCAACCTTGAGCCGGTGATGAGATTTGAACCACTGACCTTCAGATCTACAGTCAGCTTCAGTGGCCTGCAGTACAGCACTCTACCTGCTGCGCCACCCCAGGATTGCTTTGGAGATAAAATTAAGAGAGAAGAGGATTCCATATGTGGAACTTTAAATTCTCAGAAAAAAAAAAGATGGCATTAAGCACATACCCCCATGCAGTTCAATGCAGCAATGCAGTAAATAAAAACATGCCCTTTAATAACTACACCTGAAATGTGAACTTCACATAATTTATGTCTTCTTGGATTCTGAGGATGCTGAATGTTGGGTGTGTACTATCAGAAACATAGAAGACTGACGGCAGAAAAAGATCTCATGGTCCATCTAGTCTGCCCTTATTAGAACCATATTAAGCAGCACAAAGTTTTCAATCCAGACTAATCTGTTGGCTGCTAGACAGGAAAGGAGAGCAGAAGTTAAAAGTTTAAAGAGGGGGACACACACAGAAGAATATGCCTGCATATGAGATGAAGGTCACAGCCTTTATCCCTAGTCTACTGTCCTTGACAGACTAACCCTGACGAAATTTTCTTTTGGAAGCTTTAGCAGCAAGGGCCTGAAAGGGATCTCCCCAGCATTTGCATTTAGTTCTAGAGAGGCAATGAAGTTGGTTTCAATTTTATATTCTCAGAATATTTGTTATAACAGCAGGATGGTGTCCTTTGGGAAAAGACATGCAATATCTTCTGGGCTTTCCAAAGGTCTCAAGCTGTGGCATTTACTCATAGCATGTATCCAGGGGTGGGCTGCTGCCCGGACAGAGGGGAACGCAGTGGGGTAGCGAAAATAGCACTCCAACCCAGAGCACCCAATTCGCAATTTGATGTTGAAAGAAAATGCAGGGCATCCTGCATAAGCCACGGCCACAGTGTGGTAGTAAAAATTTTGGTAGCCCTTCACTGCATATATCCCACCATTCATCCATTCATTCATTCATTCATTCATTCACTCAACCTGGCATTTGCCCAGGTTTGCCTGGTGCACCAGTTGCGGCCCTATTTGGACTAGGAGTCACTGCTCACAGTCACTCATGCCCTCATCACCTCGAGGCTCGACTACTGTAATGCTCTCTACATGGGGCTACCTTTGAAAGTGTTCAGAAATTTCAGATCGTGCAGAATGCAGCTGCAAGAGCAATCATGGGCTTCCCTAGGTATGCCCATGTTACACCAACACTCCGCAGTCTGCATTGGTTGCCGATCAGTTTCCGGTCACAATTCAAAGTGTTGGTTATGACCTATAAAGCCCTTCATGGCATCGGACCAGAATACATCCGGGTCCGCCTTCTGGCGCACGAATCCCAGCGACCGGTTAGGTCCCACAGAGTTGGCCTTCTCCGGGTCCCGTCAACTAAACAATGTCATCTGGTGGGACCCAGGGGAAAAGCCTTCTCTGTGGCGGCCCCGACCCTCTGGAACCAGCTCCTCCCGGAGATCAGAATTGCCCCCACCCTCCTCGCCTTTCGTAAGCTCCTCAAAACCCACCTCTGTTGTCAGGCTTGGAGAAACTGAACTACCCTTTCCCCCCTAGGCCTATACAATTTATACATGGTATGTTTGTGTGTATGTTTGGTTTTAATAAGGGTTTTAAAAATTATTTTAAACATTAGATTTGTTACATGCTGTTTATTACTGTTGTTAGCCACCCCGAGTCTAGGGAAAGGGGCGACAATCAAATCAAATCAAATCAAATCAAATCAAATCAAATCAAATCAAATCAAATCAAATCAAATCAAATCAAATCAAATCAAATCAAATCAAATCAAATCAAATCAAATCAAATCAAATCAAATCAAATCAATAAATATCCTAAAGCATTCTTATAGTTTAATGGGAGAGACATGCTCACTATGAGTCATGATGAAGAGGAACAATGCTGCTGAACAGGTGGGGATTCCTGCTTACCTCCGCTACCAGTGCGGTTGTGTGCGCAGCTCTGGGTGACCGGCAGGCACATACGGGTTTACGGCACATGCACATACACATCAAAGTGAGATTTAGCTTCTTTGCATGCCTCCTAACACATCTACATGGGCATGCATGATTTTGGCGGGCATGCATAATTTTGGTGATTTTATTTTGCTTCCGAGCATGTGCGGAACATCGAACATTGCCTAAAATTGGCAAAATCTCATGCGTCCGCACATCCTCTTGCAAGTTTTTGCTTCCTGTGCTTACGTAGAAGCCAAATATCACTCCAAAGCACACACACACACACTAGTCCACTGGAGCTGTGCGTGCAGCTTCATTTTGGCTACCAGAACGCCATTCCTTCCCTGTCCAGGTAGAAAACCCAATACTGCTGCTGAATCAATGAGAAGTGGAATCATCCACACGAGGATGCTGATAAATAGAACGTCCACTTATAAATTAGATAGATAATGAATGAAAGAAAGTGTTGTGATTGGCTCTGGCCCAGCTCCTGCCCCAGGGAATGTGGAGGTGGATGCAGGGGAAACTTCAACATGTCACAGGCCTGTGTTATTGCCGACAGAATCAGTTCAGAGTTTAGTTTCCTCGGACGAAGAAGAAGGTGGGAGTGACTCGGCAGAGGAGGGTTTGGCACACAGCCCAGGCAGTCAATCACCCTTATCTTCCGTTGATTCAGATGATGACGTTTTGGACCCACACAAGCGCAGAATTATGTGTAGAAGAGACCAAGTAAGAACATATTACAGGAAATAAGGGAGGCTACCTGTGTTTGGGTGGGGCTGCAGTAATTAGGGCTGCTGCTATAAATAGCAGCATGTGGGTTTGGCCGTTGTGGAAGAATATCTGATCGGAGTTCGTCAGGAATCTAGTGTTGCTTGACTTTGTTGATTTTTCACGCCTTTGAAACCAAAGCAGAGCAACGTGTGTGTGTGTATCTCACTTTGTTGGAAGAAGAAGGGGTGTGAAGTTTCTTCACAGCTGCTAGCTAAGTACTTAATGACTGCTTAAGGGAAACTGTACAGACTACCCGGTTGTTTTGGGAAGAGTGCTCTTTGCAATACAAAAAGAGTGCTTTGTTTATTTTGAATTTTGTGATAAAGAACATTGTTTTGAATTTTCAAATGTGTGTGTGTCTGAAATTTGTACCCTTGAATTTTCGGGAGGCTCCTATCAGAGAGCCTGGCAGAACAGAAAGAAAGAAAGAAAGAAGGAAGGAAGGAAGGAAGGAAGGAAGGAAGGAAGGAAGGAAGAATGTTTTAGAACATTGTGTAGAACATCCACAATACATACATTGTGGATAGGAATTATCTAAAACCAAATATACCAATTGTCCAATCTTGGCAAAGGATTCAGAGCAGCTAATCACAATTCAAAGTAAAATGATTTAAAGATGGGAACATATTACTTTAAAAAAACATACAGATGGAGCAGATAAACAACAACCACAAAAAACCCACAACCCATTAGAGATATGGAACATGTGCCAAAATAGAAAGAATCTAAGCACCTGGCTGACTTCCTCTGGATTTGAAAGCTAAATGGGACTGGCTGTATTTAGTGCGTGGATGTGAAATAGATCAGATTGGATTAGATTGGAAAGTTTAATAAATGGATTGGGGTATGGACTGGCAAATGGTCTATTTTATCTTCTTGTTGTTTAGATATAGCATGAAGAAATATTTGTTATTCAGTATTTGCCACAAATGTGGGAAGGACACAGAGAGTTAAATTTAAAGTAAGCACAAATTGCCCTGTGTTATTCTCACAAATTAGTGATCTGCAAATGTGATTACCGGTTGGCTTCAAACCACTTTGTGAGAGACTAGGAGCTGCAAGTGGTGTGGTAAGTGGGTATCCTAAGTGAAGTCCTTCTATATATCTAGTCAGGATGTTAGCCATTACATGCATTTTGAATTAGCTCCCCAATTTCCTTTCGGCATCATTTTGCTGAGAGAATATTGAATGTTCTCTGAATGTTGTTGTTTATGTTGGCTGTTTAATTGTGTTTGGCACTGAAAGTACAATCTTCCAATTTTTCAAATTAATTTTACAAATGGAATGGCTTCACCAGCTCTCCCCATTAATTCTGCTTTTATCTTTCAAAAGGCAAGGAGGGTGAGTCACCGCCTGGTAAACTGACTTCACAGGTTACTTTCATCAATATGGTTCTATATTCTGCTATCTCGCAAAAAAAAAAAATCCAGAAGCAATATTGCTCTGTACAATATCTTGATCAGATTGCATGTAGAATATATAACATGAAAGAAAAGCGAACCGATGTGGGTGGATTACAAAAGACTGAGAATACTTCATTTTCCCTTGAACCAATTTCTTGACTGGTTCCACTTCTCCGAAAGTAATATTGCAGGCAACAAGCAAAGTTGGTAAATGATGATTTAGGTTATGCCAGTTCAAAATTAAATCTGTGACTGAATGTGATAACGATAATAATGATTTGCTACAGCAGATGGCATTAAATTAACCATGAACTGGTCACATTGAAAAATGATGCATGGTCCATGTGGTAAACCATTTTCAATCTGTTGCCAGTAAAACATCAATATAATCAGAATAGAATAGAAATTTTATTGGCCAAGTGTGATTGGACATACAAGGAATTTGTCTTGGTGCATATGCTCTCAGCGTACATAAAATAAAATATACATTTGTCAAGAATCATGTGGTACAACACTTAATGATTGTCATAGGGGTCAAATAAGCAATGAAGAAGCAATATTAATAAAAATCTTAGGATATAAGCAACAAGTTACAGTCATACAGTCAACATGGGAGGAAATGGGTGAAAATGATGAGAAAAACTAGTAGAATAGAAGTGCAGATTTAGTAGAAAGTCTGACAGTGTTGAGGGAATTATTTGTTTAGTAGAGTGATGGCGTTTGGAAAAAAACCTGTTCTTGTGTCTAGTTGTCTTGATGTGCAGTGCTCTGTAGCGACGTTTTGAGGGTAGGAGTTGAAACAATTTGTGTCCAGGATGTGAGGGGTCAGTAAATATTTTCCCCGCCCTCTTTTTGACTCGTGCAGTATACAGGTCCTCAATGGAAGGCAGGTTGGCAGCAATTGTTTTTTCTGCAGTTCTGATTATCCTCTGAAGTCTGTGTCGGTCCTGTTGAGTTGCAGCATCAGGGTTGGGTTCCTCCTGATTTGAACCAGTTCACCCAAACCAGTAGTTACTGACTGGTCACCACACAATGATGTCGCCGAACCGGATCGGTCAGAGCCACTCCAGCACCAAACGAGACAGTTATAGAGATGCAGATGACAGATTCAATGATTCCTCTGTAGAACTGTATTAGCAACTCCTTGGGCAGTTTGAGCTTCCTAAGTTGGCGCAGAAAGAACATTCTTTGTTGTGCTTTTTTGATGACGTTTTTGATGTTAGGTGACCATTTTAGGTCTTGAGATATGTTAGAACCTAGAAATTTGAAGGTCTCTACTGTTGATACTGTGCTGTTCAGTGTTGTAAGAGGTGGTAGGATGGGAGGGTTTCTCCTAAAGTCTATCACCATTGCTACAGTTTTGTGTGTGTTCAGTTCCAGATTGTTCAGGTTGCACCACGAGGCTAGTTGTTCAACCTCACGTCTGTATGTGGTTTCATTGTTGTCTCGAATGATTGATGAATTGTTAAGGGACAAAGATTGGTAACTCAGCCCTGAGAATGGAAAGCATGAGAAAAATCTCTCAGAACAAACCCACTTTGATTTTGACTGGTATGAAATGAGGTAGAGAGAAAGTTTCGCATGCTTTCAAGATTTATATTTATTTATTTATTTATTTATTTATTTATTATTTATTTATTTATTTATTTAGTCCAATACATAATACACATTGAAGAGAAAGATATGTAATAATATAAGTAAAGAAAAGAATAGAAGAAAAGATATAAATGTATAGGTGAACATATTTGAAAGGAAGAAAAGATAAATGAGATAAGGAGAGACAATTGGACAGGGGATGGAAGGCAACTGGTGCACTTATGCACGCCCCTTACTGACCTCTAAGGAACCTGGAGAGGTC
This sequence comes from Erythrolamprus reginae, assembly GCF_031021105.1. Classification (NCBI taxonomy): domain Eukaryota; kingdom Metazoa; phylum Chordata; class Lepidosauria; order Squamata; family Dipsadidae; genus Erythrolamprus; species Erythrolamprus reginae. The sequence goes on along the minus strand of NC_091951.1, from coordinate 328,987,682 downwards.
AATCGTGGATAGTCTAAGGGAAAAATGTTTGGGGTTAGGGGTTGACACTACTGAGTCAGGTAATGAGTTCCACGCTTCGACAACTCGGTTGCTGAAGTCAAATTTTTTACAGTCAAGTTTGGAGCGGTTAATATTAAGTTTGAATCTGTTGCGTGCTCTTGTGTTGTTGTGATTGAAACTGAAATAGTCATTGACAGGTAGAACGTTGCAGCATATGATCTTGTGGGCAATACTTAGATCGTGTTTTAGGCGACGTAGTTCTAAGCTTTCTAGACCTAGGATTGATAGTCTGCTTTCGTAGGGTATTCTGTTTCGAGTGGAGGAGTGAAGGGCTCTTCTGGTGAAGTATCTTTGGACATTTTCAAGGGTATTGATGTCCAAGATGTGGTATGGGTTCCAGACAGATGAACTGTATTCAAGGATGGGTCTGGCAAAAGTTTTGTAGGCTCTGTTAAGTAGCGTGAGATTGCCAGAGCAGAAGCTGCGTAGGATCAGGTTAACAACTCTAGAAGCTTTTTTGCCGATATTGTTGCAGTGGGTTTTGGCACTTAGATCATTTGATATTAGTATTCCAAGGTCTTTTACTGAGTGGGGGTTGGCTGTGAGATTTTGTTTATTCAGTTTATAAGATTCCCTATAATAATAAAATAGCATTTCTAGAATACTTGCAGTGGTATGTCTTCTGACCTGATTTATTGTGAATGGCTGATACTGATTTATGAACTCTATGAGCTCTTATAAGAAGGGAGTTTTTATTCAAGTCCCTCCAACACATAGAGCATGGATGCCCAACCAGAGGATCTACTGTAGGTACATGTGATGCCTTTGATCATTCATCAAAGACCCCCTGTATAAATATCCATGTATTATAATTTTAAATATAACAGAAGGGGCACTCACATTAACATATGAAAGCCATCTTTAATCCTGGTCCTTATCACTACTTTATCCAGCATCACATCCTTTTCAGAACATAGACTCAGATACCACATTCAAAAGCTAAGTGAGATTCCTGCTCCCCCCAAAAGCTGACAGAAGATTAAAGGCAGACCATTAAATTTGGTTTATGGAGACACCTCTTCCATTTCACAAGAAAAGGCAAAAGTAAGTTTAGGAGGTGGTTGATTTAGGAGTAAGACTTAAGTATACATATGTGTAATTATAATTGTAAAGGAAAATAAACTCAAATTGAAAAATGTATGTATGAGTAAGTATGTGTAAGTAATACGAATAATATATACGAAGATATATAGATTAATTAATAGTTAAATAGATAGATAAAAACTGTAAAGGAAATACAGTTTAACTTACCCGAATATAAACGGAATTTACTGTAGAAATGTTATAATTAAGCTTTTGTGTATATTTGTATTTGTTAATGTGTTGTTTGTATTGTATTGTCTGTTTGTATTTCAATCTTTTAAATGTTTTTTTAAATAAATATTAATAATTATTTTCTTTCTTTCTTTCTTTCTCTCTCTCTCTCCTCTCCCTCTCTTCCTTCCTTCCATCCTTCTTCCTTCCTTCCTTCCATCTTTCTTTCTTTCCTTTCTTTCTTCCTTTTCTCTTCTTTCCTACCATCTTTCTTTCTTTCTGTCTGTCTTCCTATCATATTTATCTATTTATTTATTTATTTATTCCCTCCCTTCCACCATTCTCTCCTTCTTTCTTTTTCTATCTGTTTTCCTTCCTTCCAACTGTCTTTCTTTCTTTCCTTTCTTTCTTTGTCTTCCTTCCTTCCTAACATTATTTCTGTCTGTCGGTCTTCCTTCCTTCCTTTTTCTCTCTCTCCCTCCCTCCCTCCTTCCTTCTTCTTTCCTTCCTTCTATCCTTCTTTCCTTCCTTCCTTCCTTCCTTCCTTCCTTCCTTCTTTCTTTCTTTCCTTCCTTCCTTCCATGTTGGTATGCATATAAAAAGCACAAAGGAAGGGACCCAGCAGCCAAAGATTTAGGAGCTTTGTGAAACATCATGCCTACACAGAGAGTTTGGTGAGGGAAGGGAAAGAGATACTTCCCTCTCTCGGCAATGTTTTGCTTGAAAATATTTGAGACCCAGACCAGAAAGAAGGAGGAAAGAGCCCTGCGGACAAACGCTGCTGACACTTGCTGTCTGCAAACACAGACAAACAGAGCAAAGTTCATTGAAGACGCTCACCCCTTGGGATGAATCAGACACTTCACCCGCCAGCCCAATCTTCCTAAATCTCTCGGTCCCCAGATGGTCCCCCTCCCCTTGCGAAGAAAGCCCAACCCGGAGCAAACTCCGTCTCCAGCCACCTCTTTGTCTTGGTGAAATTTTCTTTGAAAGACGATCTGCAGGTGGTGATGGGGGAGATGTTCTGCACATTGTGTATTGGACAAAATAAATAAATAAAATAAATAAAATAAAATAAACATCGGCAGCAGATTCTCCTCGCAGGGCTTCCTACTTGCAGGACTTCTGCTGACCCCCCTTAGTGCCCCCCTGCCACCCCCTTGTCTCTTACCAACCCCCTAAGTCATCCTAGCACCCACCAGGGGGCAGTACCACCCACGTTGCTTTCATTAATTTGCTTCTTTATTGCATATAGTTTACTTCTGTTTTACTGTTTTTCTTTTCTTTTATCTGCAGCATTCAACTTCTGGAGGAAGCAATTCAAAAACTTTACCACAGTTACGGTATATTCCCTAGCCTACATGTTTTTCTTCTGTCCCTTAAGAAAAACAAAGCAAACCTCTTTTCGTACACATGGTACATCGTCCTGCACGTATTCCTGTCAAAATGTGGTCAGCATCTGTTTTTTATATACGAATGTGTCATGACAAGATAATTTCCAAGGCATTTTATTCGCTAATCAATACAAAGCAGAATGGAGGTGAAGAAAAATTACTGTTTTGTATTTTCACCTTGCAATAGATATGACACTTCAACTGCAAAGGGGCAGGGGAATGAACCTATTTGAACACAACCTACTGTTTCTCCTATTGCTTCTCCAATATGTGGTTTCAAAACTTCAATTCACAGGATAGTTATAAATCACGCACAAGGGATCTTCCAGTAGGATGAATTGCAACTCCCACCATTGTCAGCTATTTAAGAGGGTCCTGATGGGTAAACAATATGGTGGGCTCCAGTGGCACCAGATTATTGAGGGCAGGAGGTCAGCACAGAACAGCATTCCTGATTTCTTCCAAGCATTTGGTTATCTACTACTAGAAATAAAATAGTGGAGTAATTTAGTGTTGAGCCTTATCCATCTTTCCTTCCTTCCTTCCTTCCTTCCTTCCTTCCTTCCTTCCTTCCTTCCTTCTTTCTTTCTTTCTTTCTTTCTTTGTCAAACATGCATAGGATAGTAGTTTGTATATTTATTTATTTATTTTATTTATTTATTTATTGTTAGAGTTGAAAGGGACCATGCAGGTCATCAAGTCCAACCCCCTGCCTGAGCAGGAATCTTAAAGCACTCCAGCCAAGTGGCAATCCAATCTCCTCTTGAAAGTGTCCAGAGTTGGGGAGTTCACAACCTCCGCAGGCAGGTTGTTCCACTGGTTGATCGCTCTGACCGTCAGGAAGTTCTTCCTTACTTCTAGGTTGAATCTCTCCTTGGTAAGCTTCCAGCCGTTGTTCCTCGTCCGGCCCTCTGGTGCTCTGGAGAATAGAGTGGCCCCTTCCTCTCTGTGGCAACCCCTAGTACACCTGTATATAGTTATCATGTCCCCTCTGGCCCTCCTTTTCTCTAGGTTATCCATGCCCAGTTCCCGCAATCTCTCTTCGTAAGTCTTGGTTTCAATTCCCCTAATCATTTTGGTTGCTCTTTTCTGCACCTTCTCCAGAGTTTCAATGTCTCTTTTGAAGTGTGGTGACCAGAACTGGATGCAGTACTCCAGATGTGGTCTGACCAGGGCATAGTAGAGTGGCATTAATACTTCGCTGGTCTTGGAGTATATCCCCCTGTTGATGCAGCTTAGGATAGTGTTGGCTTTTTTGGTCGCTGCTGCACATTGCTGGCTCATGTTTAGTTGGTTATCCACCAAGACTCCAAGATCTCTTTCGCAGTCACTACTGCTAAGTGGGGTTTCTCCCAGGCTGTATGTGTGTCTAGTTTTTTTTTTACCAAGGTGAAGGACTTTGCTCTTGTCGACATTGAACATCATGTTGTTAGTGTGGGCCCATAGTGTTAATCTGTCTAGATCTTTCTGTATTTTGAGCCTGTCCTCTAGGGTGTTGGCTACCCATGCCAGCTTGGTGTTGTCTGCGAATTTGATTAGTTCCCCTTCTACTCCCTCGTCCAGGTCGTTGATAAAAATATTGAAGAGTACAGGGCCCAGGATGGAATATACATAACATAATATACATAACATAAGTAAAAAGTAATTATAAAAAAGGACAGTAGGACAGGGATGGTAGGCACAATGGTGCACTTATACACGCTCCTTACAGACTTCTTAGAAACAGGGAGATGTCAACTGTAGACAATCTAATGTTAAAGTTTTGGGGGTTTGGGGAAGAAACTATAGAGTCAGGCAGTGCATTCCAGGCATTGATCACTCTATTGCTGAAGTCATATTTTCTGCAATTTAATTTAGTTTAAATTTATTGTACGCTCCTGTTTTGCTGTGGTTGAAGTTGAAGTTGTCATTAACAGGAAGGACATTTTGGTATATGATTTTATGAACTACAGTTAGATCAAATCAGAGGCGACATAGTTGTAAATTGTCTAATTGCAGTCTTTCAAGTCTGGTGGAATAAAGAATTTTGTTGCAAGTGGAGGAGTGAAGGACTCTTCTTGTGAAATATTTCTGGACACTCTCAATTGTATTAATGTCTGATATGCAATGCGGGTTCCAGACTGGTGAGCTGTATTCAAGAATTGGTTTAACAAATGTTTTGTATGCCCTGGATAGCAGTGCAATGCTGCCAGAGAAGAAGCTATGTAAGATTAGATTAACAACTCTTAGTGGTTTTTTTGGCAGTATTGTTACAGTGGGCTCTAGCACTTAGGTCGTTGGATATGAGTACTCCAAGGTCTTTGACAGAGTGAGGGTCATCTACAAGTTCATTTTCTCCAAGTTTGTGTTCTGTATTCTGATTTTTCACTGGGTTTGTTCCATTCAGCTTCTTTATCCCCTAAAGATACTAAGTTGATTCAGTGGAATACTGTATTAAGGTGTCTTTTATATTAAAGGACACCTTAATAAAATATTCCACTGACAACAACTTAGTATCTTTACATTACATTACATTACATTACATTACATTACATTACATTACATTACATTACATTACATTACATTACATTAAAAAAGAAGAGATTGTCCTGACGAGTAGTCTAAAATAACCTTTCATTCCTGCTGCGAGACACACTGTGGGCATGGCTTATGCAGGACGCCCTGCATTTTCTTTTAACATCTTTCAGTGCAAATTCGGTGCTCTGGGGTGGAGCTCCATTTTTCCTACCCCACTACGTTACCCCCCACACACACCAATCCGGGCAGTAGCCCACCCCAGGATGTGCTAGACCAGGGCTGTTAAACTTGTGGCCCATGGGCTGGATACTTCGCGTGCTGGCCACGCCCACACTTGGTTTAGCAAAAGGTGGGAAAATCCCGATACGTCATGTGACACTGCAGTAAGGCCATGAGTTTGACACCTCTGTGCTAGACTACAGTTGTCATGCTGTCTGGAAAATAACACTCAACTATGCAGAGGACACTAGTTGGAAGAGACATTTTAAAAGTTGAGGATGTGTGTGATTACATTGACCTAGAGGTTTAAAAAAAGCACTTCTAACTAAAGCTACTAAAATAAAATGCCTAGAAACGCTGATCATTATTTGTATTGCCTTACAGAACTCTCTGCCAAGCAATCTACAGTGTTTTTATTTTTAAAAAATCATCAAAAAGTAAAATGAATAAAAATGAAAAAACAGCTGAAACTCAATATTGGATTAAATATCCTAAACTAAACAAAGGAGTTGTTTTTCAGACATAAATAAATGCAGCAATCAACATTCAAGTTGCTGAAAAGTCTTTACAAACCCGAGAAAATGGGCTTGATGAATTTTTCAGTGAATACTGGCAATACTTCTAAAAAGAATAAGCCCCATCATACACTACACAATGCAGAAAGAGGCACTGAAGAGGCCAAAATAAAAAGAGCAAGTTTATAATCTTCCTGCTTATAGGAAAAATAAATATGTGGGGTATTTTTTTAAGCCAATAACCTGTAAGCCATTTGCATCTGGAAATGCTTCTAAGCAAATAGCTTCTAACTTAAGGCAACTTTAAAACAGCTTCTAACTTAAGGCAGTAACACCACCATACAATAAGAAGTATAAAAAGCACAAAGTGGCAATCAAGATAATCGGTCAACAGAAAATTAGGCCCACTTAATCTCTCTAATCATGCTGGGGAAAACCGCCAGGTCTTAAGAGCCTTGTGAAAAGCCAGCAAGACCATAGCCAACCTAATTTGGTATTTCAAAAGGCAAGCGATAGGACAAGGAAGGTCCACTTCCCGAATCCTGCAAACTACATTTTAATAGAGCATGTTCCTTCTCTCAAACCTGTTGAGATGGGTGGTGATAATTATCTGCCATTTCAAGTTTCAAAATAATGAAAATAATGTAGCCTATTTTATGGGTATATTTTGAAAACTATGTTTATAAAATTGGGGGGGGGGGGGGTTGTTTGTCCCAAAGGTGCTTTTTAAAAAAGCAACCAAATTTTCTTCGGGGGTTTTTCCTTGAAAATTCTCGCTTCTCAGCCAAGAAACTTCTTCAATTTTTCAAGGATTCCCTCCCCCTCAAAGAGTCCAGTTGCCTTTTGGAAAAGCACCTTTGGGTTGTTGTTGTTGTTGTTGTTATTATTATTATTATTATTATTATTATTATTATTATTATTATTAATTAGATTTGTATGCCGCCCCTCTCCACAGACTCGGGGCGGCTCACAACAATAATAGAAACAATATATTACAAATCTAACAATTAAAAATCATTTTAAAAACCCTTATTAAAAAACAAAGTATGCACACAAACTTACCATGCATAACTTGTATAGGCCTGGGGGAAAAGGAATATCTCAGTTCCCCCATGCCTGATGACAAAGGTGGGTTTTAAGGAGCTTACGAAAGGCAAGGAGGGTGGGGGCAATTCTAATCTCTGGGGGGAGCTGGTTCCAACTCTGGGGGGAGAAGACCAACCCTGTGGGACCTAACTGGTCGCTGGGATTCGTGCGGCAGAAGGCGGTCCCAGAGATATTCTGGCCAATGCCATGAAGGGCTAACCATGACCTGGATGATTAAGAATTTCCATAGTTGAAAGGAAAAGTGTTATTGCCACACTATCTATAGAAGGCCTGATGTTTATGGGAACTTGGGAGGGGAGATTTTCATGAGGGAACAGATGCAGCCACAAAGCATTCTTTCAAGTGGTTCAAGGACATCCTATGCCCATCCTGTTGTGTTCTTTTAAAAATATTGTAAGAAATTCAGTGATTGGTTAAGACGCGGCTATTTGGAAAATAGCCGCGAAAGTTAAATGACTGTCTGTTGGGAAAAGCCCGCCATTTTTAAGAGTATAAATAGGGCAACGGGCTAGCCGTTGCCCTCAGTTCAGAAGGTACTTGTCGGTGATTGTTTCCTGTCTTACTTGCTACAATAAATGAATACTGTTTAACCAACCTCCGGAGTCGTGATTTAACAGTGGCGACGAGGAGGTCGAACTCCCGCAAACGCAGCCATGAACTCGGCCATGGCTCCACCACCGCCTCTCTTCAATTCCGAGTCGGAATCGTGGACTTCATATATGTCCAAATTCAGACTTTTCCTCAAAGCGAGCAACCTGCACGACGCAGAAGACGAAAGGAAGAAAGCCATATTTTTAAGCTACTGTGGTCAAGAAATCTACAGCTTGGCTTCCACTCTCGTTGACCCAGACACGTTGGAAACTGTTGCATGGTCAACCCTCCAAACAAAACTCGCTGCACATTATCAACCCATGACTCCCGTTCATGTACACCGTCACCAATTCGCCCAGATGCGGCAAGCGGACGGCGAATCAACCAATGATTTCATCACCCGCCTCCGCACCCTTCTTCCGAAATGCAGGTATAAGGATCCTGAGGAACAACTGGTTGACCGCCTCATCTTCGGGTTAACCAACATCAAGCTACAGAAGAAATATCTAGTGGACGAAGACGCGTCACTCCAAGACATTCTTAAAGCTGCAAAAGCTTCCGAGATCTCCGAAACTTCTGTAGCTGAAATAAAACACACAACGCCGACCATCCATCACATCCCAGATGACTCCGACTGGCACAACTGCCCAAACGAAGACAAACATCTGGAATCCAGCACAGCGGACGACACCTGTCTTCAAATCCGTAGACCTTCTGACCGTGACACCAAAGAAGCTCCCCGCCAGGACAAGTGCGCCAGCTGCAATGGAAATCATCCACGCTACCGCTGCCACTTCAAGGATGCCTACTGTCGCCGATGCCAGCGTCGTGGCCACATCGCAGAGGTCTGCCGAGCCGTCACCCCCATTCCAGCTAACCCACAAAACTCAAGGTCTTTTGTTGCACCAAGAAATAGACGACCACCGTTTTCTCGCAACATTTCCCGTCCAGCCGACGACTCCCACTCTTTCAGCCAAAGAGGTAATTGCCCCTCTTCCGTAAACTTCAATTCTCCCGCCGCGGAAAACAAACTAATAGTTTCTCTTTCTCTAAACGGCTGCCCCTGTGAGATGGAGTTGGACACAGGCTCGAGACATTCTATAATGCCTTGGCAAAAACTTAAATTGTATTTACCCTGTGTGGAAAAAACCGATTTAGAACCTTGGGATGCGGGTTTGAGTGACTTTCAAGGTCGGAAAATTCCAGTGTTAGGAAGCCTAAATGTACCAGTCTTGTTTAAAAAATTTCGAGGTCTTTTACCTCTTATTGTGGTCGATGGCCCTAGACACACATTATTGGGACTTAAATGGTTAAAACCTTTGGGCATCGAAATTTCAGGCGTTAATAATGTATGTGATTCTTTTGACCCAAATGACTTATTGAAATAATTTCCTGAAGTTTTTTCTAACAAATTAGGTAGATATACCGGCAGCCCTATTTCTTTTAACCTGGATCCATATTTCTCCTATTCGGTTAAAGCCCCGCCGAATTCCCATTCCGCTTTTGCCTAAAGTAGACAAACAATTGGATAAATTAATAGCCCAGGGCATTTTGATCCCAACGGATCACGCCAAATGGGAAACACCCATAGTTACCCCTATTAAGCCAGATGGCTCGATTAGAATTTGCGCAGACTATAAAGCCACAATTAATAAAGCATTACAACACAATACTTATCCAATACCAGTTGTGCAACAACTCCTACACACTTTAGGTAACGGAACAATCTTTGCAAAATTGGACCTCGCCCAGGCATATCAGCAACTCCCCGTTGACCAGAACACCGCAGAAGCCCAAACAATTGTTACTCACAGGGGCACCTTTAAATGCTCTAGACTCCAGTTCGGAGTTTCTACTGCCCCTGGTATTCTTCAAGGCCTAATGGAACGAATTTTAAATAACATTCCTGGGGTCGTCCCATACTTCGATGACGTATTAATTTCGGCCACATCAAAACCAGAACTCTGGGACAGAATTAGAAGTATTTTAACGAAATTTAAAGAGACAGGGCTTCATTTGAAGGCAGACAAATGCTCCTGGGCAGTCCCCAACGTTCAATTTTTAGGTTTTAACATAGACAAATTTGGAATTCACCCCACTAATGACAAAGTTGAGGCCATAAAAAACGCCCCAACCCCCTCCAATAAGACGGACTTGCAGGCTTTCCTTGGACTCCTTAACTTTTATTCCGTCTTTCTTAAACAGAAAGCGACGGTGGCAGAACCACTCCATAATCTTCTAAAGAAGGACTCTACCTGGATGTGGGGACCGAAAGAACATGCCGCTTTTCTTGCAGTAAAAAATTTACTTTCATCAAACAGTGTCTTGGTTCAATATAATACCGCTATGCCCTTAACATTAACATGCGATGCTTCACCTTTCGGCATAGGAGCCGTTCTTAGTCATAATTTCCCAGATGGCACTGAAGCCCCGATTGCCTATTATTCTAAAACCCTCTCTTCAGCAGAGAGAAATTATTCCCAACTTGATAAAGAGGCGTTAGCAGCTGTGGCAGGAGTCAAACGGTTTCATTATTACCTCTGTGGTCGCTCTTTTACTTTGGTTACAGACCACAAGCCTCTCCTCGGTATTTTGGCAGGAAATAAACAAACTCCCGCCTTTCTTTCCTTTCCTTTCCTTTCCTTCGGAAGGTACTTGTCGGTGATTGTTTCCTGTCTTACTTGCTACAATAAATGAATACTGTTTAACCAACCTCCGGAGTCGTGATTTAACACATCCAGCTGGGCGGAAGCGGAGGAAAGACTTGCCATGCCAGCACACTCTGAATGGGCAAAGTGACAAGTTTGTTGGTTGGTGACAAGGGATGTGAACTTTCAACTGAGTGGGAAACTCAGATTCATGTTTCTCAGTGTAGGTGCCAGGATGGCTCTGGAAATAAATTGGAACTTTGAGGAATACTTTGACTTAGGCTCTGATTTAGTTCGGATGTTACCTGCAACCTTGACAGTTATAGTTATTTCCTTGTACATACACACAAACACACATAAGTAACTATGATGAGGAAAGAAAGCTTTCAGCACAATCATTTTAGAAGGTTCTATAGGTACTCTTCGACTTACAAACATTTGTTTAGCAATTAAACTTTTGTTTCAAAGTTATAACAGCGTGGAAAAAGTGACTTACAACCAGTCTTCACACTTCCAACCATAGCAGCATCCTCACAGCCATACGATCAAAGTTGGCAACCAAGATATATTTACGATTGCAGTGTCCTTTTTTGGCCATTGCCATTGGCAATCCTCCCAACTGGCTCCTGACAAGCAAAGTCTATTATTATTATTGTTGTTGCTGTTGTTTTTGTTGTTGTTGTTGTTATCATTATTATCATTATTATCATTATTATCATTATTATCATTATTATCATTATTATCATTATTATCATTATTATCATCATTATCATCATTATTATCATTATTATCATTATTATCATTATTATCATTATTATCATTATTATCATTATTATCATTATTATTATTAAATATATAGTACAAAAGTACAAAAGAAAATTGTAGGAAAATCGAGGAAGAAAAAGGGAGGGGAAAAGTTGGGACAAATGGAAAAAAGACGTCCGACTCCCTTTGCTGCAGTAGAATAAAATAGTAAGATCAAACCTCAACTTTTTAAATTTACATAATAATATAAACTAGCCATTTTTATAACAGCAAATGTATTAATCGGTAAAACTCAAAATCAAAGTTCCATTTTTTTCCATCTCAAGTACAAAGTTAGGAAGCAGTTTCCAAGTAGAAACAAAGTAATTTTTTTTTCTTTAATCAAAGCAGGCCGGATGAGTCACGTGCTGGCCACACCCACTGGCAGTTGGAACAGAGTTCTTTCCAGGTGGGGAAGAGGAGAACAATATCTAACTCCTTAGCATCAGAGCATGTTAATAATAATATAAGAAATAACTAATTATCTGATGATCCTTTTGAAAGCATGAGTGGTTTTTTGCTTTTATACATATAGATAACATCAAAGTTCCCCCCAGAAAAGAAAATTTTCTGGTTTTGTTTCTATATTCAGTTTGAGAATTTTTTGTATTAAGATGTAAATCTTACTTTGACAAGCAAAGTCAATGGGGGAAGCTGGATTTAATTAATGGCTACACAGTTCACTTAACCACTGTGATAAAAAATGGCCATAAAATCAGCCATGACTCACTGGTTTTTCTTGGCAATAGAAATTCTGGCTTCAATTGTGGTCATGAGGACTATCTGAAGTGGTGATGATCAGATTTTTAAAAAAATAAAAAATAAATTAAGATTATAATCTTTCTATTCTCAATGGAAATCAGATTCCTCCCAGTATGGAGGGGGAAAGTGGAGTTTCTAAGAAAACACAGAAGAACATTTTTCCATCTAATGATTTCACAATGCGCGTTCTCCTGGAAGTAGCCCAGACTTAATAGAATTTATTCTGGAATTTGATACTGGATCAGGATTGTCCTGCAATAATGCCGCAAGTTTTGATCTTTGCTCTGAATTCTAGCATTTGTTTAGCCAGAATAAACAAGACCTTGGTACAAGAGAAAAATAAAATGAAGCAATTGAGATCTATTATTGTAAAAGTACAACAGCGAAATAGAAACTATCTGCCTGATTACTGTGTAAATCTGCTTATATGGCTACCTATTGAACAATTCCAGATCTGCAGACTTTTTTACTGCAAAAACTTTTTTACTGCAACGATATCGCCAACTCTAGAGTTGTTAACCTGATCCTACGCAGCTTCTGCTCAGGCAATCTCACACTACTCACAAGAGCCTACAAAACTTTTGCCAGGCCCATCCTAGACTACTGCTCATCTGTCTGGAACTCATACCACATCTCAGACATCAACACCCTTGAAAATGTCCAAAGATATTTCATCAGAAGAGCCCTTCACTCCTCCACTCGAAACAGAATATCCTACGAAAATAGACTAACAATCCTGGGCCTAGAAAGCCTAGAACTACGACGCCTAAAACACGATTTGAGTATTGCCCACAAGATCATATGCTGCAATGTCCTACCGGTCAATGACTACTTCAGCTTCAACCGCAATAACACAAGAACACGCAACAGATTCAAACTTAATACGAACAGCGCCAAACTTGACTGTAAAAAAAATATGATTTCAACAATCGAGTTATCGAAGCGTGGAACTCATTACCGGCCTCAATTGTGTCAACCCCTAAACCCCATCACTTCTCCCTTAGACTCTCCATGATTGACCTCTCCAGGTTCCTAAGAGGCCAGCCAGTAAGGGGCGTACATAAGTGCACTGGTGTGCCTTTCGTCCCCTGTCCAATTGTCATTCCTTTCTTTCACCTATCTTATATATTCTCTTCCTTTCATATATCCTCTCCTCTAAGTTCACCTTCACCCTCTTTTATATTATCACATGTCTATCTTTCTTCCTATGTATTTGTGTATTGGACAAATGAATAAAATAAAATAAATAAAATAAATTCATCCGTGTTTTATTCTTATTGAAAAATAAGACCACATCCTAATCTGTTGTGCCCCAAATGGTGAAGGATATGTAGCCCACTGTTATACAAATTTTCTCAACCCTATGGAATTCAACTGGGAGTTGGTCTCCCCCATGCAGGTGCCTACTGTAATTTATAGTTTCCGGAGCTCCATTTTCCTCCTGCAGAAACTTCTTAAATGCTAGCTATCTTTTTGAATCTCCTACCTAAGGACATGTATTTGGGGGTGAAATGCTACTGGTTCAGGCATATGAGTAGCGGTGGCTGCCGGTGGTTCTGAGAACCAGTAGCTGTAGCTACACATGCGTGCGGCTTCCAAACCGGTAACAGAAGGGAAGTAGATTTCAATTCTGCATGTATTCCAATGAATTAAACAAGAATTATTTATGTATTTATTTTTATTTATTTATTTAGTCCAATACATAATACACATTGAAGAGAATAGATATGTAGTAATATAAATAAAGAAAAGAATAGAAGAAAAGATATAAAAGTATAGGTGAACATATTTGAAAGGAAGAAAAGATAAATGAGATAAGGAGTGACAATTGGACAGGGGACGGAAGGCACACTGGTGCACTTATGCACGCCCCTTATGCAGAGAAAGGTGCACAAAGGTGTCACAATGCAACTCAATCCTTGGAAAGGCATTGTGCAAGACCTTCCCTATATCATTGCAATACTATCCTGCTTAATTTTCAGGGACTGCACTCATATATCGCATCAAGACATGGAATGACTTGGATTTACCGAATAAGAGTTTTTAAAACACACCCCTAAGTCTGGCAGAGAGCAATTGCAGAAGCGGGCACTGCAACACAATGATGCAAAGTCCCATTTCTGGCCTGCCTGCCAATGATGTCAGGACACAACCCAGAAGGGTAAAACTTGCATCATGATGCCTTGATGCTTATTGCATCATTTTAGCTCATTATGGCTAGCTGCCCATGGCTAAGGATCTTGCTGTATTAAGCTCCAGCATTGTGTCTAAATGCTGTCAATGCTCCTAAATTATGACCTATAAAGCCCTACATGGCTTAGGACCAGGTTACTTACAGGACCGTTTTCTGCTTCATGTATCCCAGCGGCTGGTCAGGTCCCTCAAAGTCAGCCTTCTCCAAGTCCTGTTGGCTAGGCAATGCTACTTGGCAGGACCTAGGGGAAGGACCTTCTCTGTGGCAGCTCTGACCCTTTGGAATCAACTCCTCCCAGAGATTCACACTGTTCCCACCCTCCTGACCTTTCAAAAGGCTTTAAAAACTTACCTTTACCAGCAAGCTTGGGACCGTTGAGTACTGACATCTTACTCTGATGGTAATATTGGCTGTCCAAGAATGTAGTTGAATGGATATTATTGGGGGTTTTAGGACTAGTTTAATATTTATTATAAGTTTTAGGCTTCATGATTAGTTTTATAGGTTTTAATGTTTGGATTTCCACATGCTGTAATTTTGTATTGTAAGCTGCCCTGAGTCTGCAGAGAAGGGCAACCTAGAAGTCCAAATGAAAAATAGGTAAGTAGGTAGGTAGGTAGGTGGGTGGGTGGGTGGGTGGGTAGGTAGATAGATAGATAGATAGATAGATAGATAGATAGATAGATAGATAGATAGATAGATTGATAGACAGATAGACAGATAGACAGATAGATAAGGTGGAAAAAGTAGTTCCGTTGTAGCACCTACTAGACAAATTATTAGTACTCAAGGGAACTGAATAGGCCTATCTTTGAGGAAATGCAGCCAAGAGGAAACATAATACTACTCTTTAGGAATTTAAAGGGAATCCAGGGATGGCATAATTCCAAAGTTCAGGTTAAGTGAGATCTTAAGTTCCAGGAAGGCAGTTATTGACTGGTGGTAGGAAAAACATTCTAAAAACAAGAACCCTTTGGCAGTGGAAGTAGATATGTTCAAGCAGGCTTGGACAGCCATCTGTTATGAACACTTAATTTAGATCCCCCACTAGCAGAGAGTTGAGCCTTAGGGCCCCTTCCAACTTTATTTTTCTATCCTTTGCATGGGTTCTGGCTGCCACTTCAGGTCCTTTGTTTTCTGCTTCTTCTGCTCTCTATAGTCAGACAGGAAACAGATCAAACAGCAGGAGTCTCTCTAGTCCCACTTCTGCGCTGGCTCTTTTCATTCACCCATATGTGCCCAGCCGTCTTTTATAGATTCCTAAGAGAATGTTGTTTCTGATTTAACAGAAAGGTAATTCTGTTACTTTGGATTTCCCAGTGAGGTTTGTTTTTCAGTTTTTTTCTTAGACACACTCGGAACTAAAATTAAGAGGTAAATTACCATTTTATATCTGAAATGCATTTATCCATGGGTTGTCTCTCTGAGCCTCCAAGTAACTGGAATACTGCTATCAACATTGTTCAATGATGTAAATTGGGAGTAAAATACATTTCTTATAAAATGAATTAACAACAATGTAAATTTATTCAACTTCTATGCTGCTCATTGGGAGTGGGCAGCATAGAAGTCAAATAAATAAATAAACATATATATGAGTGTCACATGTTTTTTGCTGAATTTGAAAATTGAGGAAGACTAGGATAGATCTATTTCGGCCTTATTTTGGCCTCATCAGCTAGCCATACCCACTGGGACTTGAACCTGCAACCTTTGCCTTGTAAGGCAGAGAATTATCCTCTAGGCTACAGTATCCAATCCCTTCAGCTCTGCACCAGGGAAGGGTTACATATTTTTGTGTCGAGTCACCCTGATGTATTGAGGTATATATTGGTGTATATATACAGACAAACAGACAAACAAACAAATAAACAAAAAAACTTCCTCTCCTTTAAAAAAGAAGGACCTGCACCTTTGAGACAACTGTATGGAAAGTTCTTCACTTAAATCCCTGTGTTTTCTCAAAATCTACACTTGTCACTTTTCCATGGTTTCCTGTCTGCAGGAATTGGTTTACATTGTCCCATGGATGTCATACTACAAGCATTGAGATATCTGGATGAAGTATCAGTGCTTTTCCATGTGGCCAATAAGGCAGATCCAAAAATGCAAGATCCATAGCTTTCTTTGCCTGCCCTTTCAGCTAAACCTTGTAGGAGAGGTAATAGCAGAACCTCCCCTTCCTTGAATTTTATATCCATAGAACAAAGAGTAATAAGTTGGAAGGGACCTTAGAGGTCTTCTAGCCCAACCCTGCTCAAGGAGGAGATCCTATACTATTCTGGATAAATGGCTGTTCAATGTCTTCTTGAAAACATCCAGTGATGGAGCACCCACAATTTCTGCAGGGAAGCCATTTCGCTGATTGTTCTCACTGTCAGGAAATTTCTCCTTAGTTCTAGATTGGATCGCCTTTTAATGATCTTCTTACTTGTTACATTTGATTTATTTATTTATTTATTTATTTAATTTATTGGATTTGTATGCCGCCCCTCTCCGTAGACTCGGGGCGGCTAACAACAGTAATAAAAAAACCATCATATAAATCCAATATTAAAACAACTAAAAAACCCTTATTGTAAAACCAAACATCCCTACAAACAAACATAATATCATGCATAAATTGTAAAGGCCTAGGGGAAAGAATATCTCAATTCCCCCATGCCTGACGGCAGAGGTGGGTGTTAAGGAGCTTACAAAAGGCAAGGAGGGTGGGGGCAATTCTAATCTCCAGGGGGAGTTGGTTCCAGAGGGCTGGGGCCGCCACAGAGAAGGATTTTCCCCTGGGCCCCGCCAAATGACATTGTTTTGTTGACGGGACCCGGAGAAGGCCCACTCTGTGGGACCTAACCGGTCGCTGGGATTCATGCGGCAGAAGGCAGTCTCATAGATACCCTGGTCCGGTGCCATGAAGGGCTTTATAAGTGATGACCAACACTTTGAATTGTGCCCGGAAACTGATCGGCAACCAATGCAGACTGCTTCAGGTGCTTTGAAGACTAGGTTGGATCCCCTCTTCTTTGTAACAGCCCCTCAAGTACTACATTAATCAGTTTAAGAACTCTTCCTCCAAACATTGCATATGATGAATAGTTTCGCGAGGAAGAATGCTTGGCATCTAATACTGTGCAAACAATTTTTGTAACTGGTTTTTGAGCTGTGGCGGTGTAGTGGTTAGAACACAGTACTGTAGACTACACTACATTGCTCACTTCAGGAGTTTGATTCTGAACAGCTCAAGGTTGACTCAGCTTCCATTCCTGAGGTCAGTAAAACGAGGACCCAAATTGTTGAAGGCAATATGGTGACTCTGTAAACCACTTAGAAAGGGCTGTAAAGCACTATGAAGCGGTATATGTCTAAGTGCTATTGCTACTGCTCTTTTCCTTTGTTCATTGACCATCCGGAAAACTCTAAAAATATTTCTTATAAAATTAAAAATAAAATATTTTAAAAGCCTGGCTCTATGGCCATAATGCATAAGCATTAGCTGTGGAGGGAGAGGTCCTGACAATGAAAATGGGATAGGAAAAGGTGGTAGAACAAAAGGAGAATCTTTGCCAATTGGAAACTCTCTCCAAATTCCATTGTTTCCATTAGTGCTCAAAAAATGTACAAGTGAACTCAACATATGAAGTTGGAATTTTAGTTGTAATTCGTTGAGGTCACAAATCAAGTAAACATGTGATTGGATTCAGTTTTGTTTTGGCCATGTTCATTAAGAGTAATTGCTCTCTCAAACTATTTCCTAAGTCAGTATTACTCTTAATTTTCTCATTGTTCTCATCACCCATCTCCTCCCACAAATAACTGTATGACTGTAACTTTGTTGCTTGTATCTTTACAATTTATATTGACTGGTTCCTAATATGATTTGATTGCTTATATTTACCCAGTCTATCATTAAGTGTTGCACCTTATGATTCTTGGTGAACTTATCTTTTCTTTTATGTACACTGAAAGCATAATTTCCTTGTGCGTCCAATCATACTTGGTCAATAAAGAGTTGAATTCTATTCTATTCTGTTCTGTTCTGGTGTGGTCTGGTGTGGTGTGGTCTGGTCTATTCTGTTTGTTCTGGTCTGGTCTGTTCTATTAAGGAACATGCTGCTTAATGATTTATCAAGTGACTAAAGTAATTCAAGTCAATTCAACTAATGAATTGTCATGTGAATCACATGGTCATCGTAAGACCAAAACTAGCTTAGCCAATGGCCATTTTTGGCTGGAAAATGGAAAAACGGGTCACAAAATGAGAACACATGACCACTGCAGCCATTGTAAATGTTGGTTGCAAAGCAGCCAAAATGCAATCACAGGGTTAGTTTGGCAGTTGTAATATCAAGGACAGGTTGTAAATAACATTTTTCAAATCCATCCGAACTTTGGTCATTAAGCGACCAGTTGTAAGCCAAGGACTACCTGAATTTACTCTAATTCCTTTGATGCCAAAGCTGAGATAGAAATTAACCCACTTAGCCTCTGAACAATAACAAGGAGCATCACCTCAATCTTGAGGAAGTGACTCCATGGAAGTGTCCTGACCTTGTAATTCAGCTCAAGTTTGTATGATCAATGCTTCTCTTCTTGGACAACAAGCAAGTCAATGGTGCTATAATGAATAATAGCTCCACCGGGACCCTCAGGGCACCAAAGCAATGAGATTTCTGGAATGTTGGTACTTTTTGCCACTTTTTTGCACTATTGCAATACTGAAGTTACAAAACTAAGCTTTTGTAATCGTTGGAGCAAAAGTCAATGAAGATAAAGAATTAAAATATCATTTAAGAAAAATCCAATCCCTGATAATGAGCATCCCCATCGATTATATGATCTTAGCAACAATATGGAAATAATTTACCATTTTCTTTGTGCAGTCTAGTCTACAGCCCTCACATTTTCTGAAGGTCTCCTACCCAAGAAGTGGGAAGCTGAATCACAATTTGATGCTCCCCCAATCACCAATTCAGTTTCCTAAACATTTCTGAGTATAATCATTGTGGCCCAGCTAGACAATTTTCAAGAGGTGTTTGACATTTTTATCTTTTTTCCCTCCAACAAAGCCTAACCTTGATGTTTAGACAAAGAAGCCCACTTCAACCATATGTGTCGCTTTCATACCATCCATTAAATACTAAAATCAATCCATTACTTTTACCCACTGAATATTCTATCTGGGTTTGTACTCTTGTTTATATTATTTCCTCACGAGTCCTGAACTGATCCTTTCTTCCATTTCTGTTTCCTGAAGAATTTATCCACCCACGGTGAATTATTTTAAAAAAATGCCTCTGCAGGAATCTGCATAGTGATTAAATGTAGGACAAAAGGCAATTGTTTCAATTATCTTTTTAAAAAATGTATGTATGTATGTATGTGTTGTGGTTAGCTCTGGCCCTGCTCCTGCCCCAAGGACTGTGGATGTGGGGGAGCCATTCACATGCTGCAGGCCTGTTTTGCCCCCGGTGGAATCTGCTGATGAAGGCTCCTCTGACCAAGAAGACATGAGTGACAGGGAGGAGGAGAGTGTGGCAGACAGCTCAAAAGAGCAATTATCTAGCTCCTCCTTGGATTCAGAACAAGAGTTAATGATACAGCCACGCATGAGGAGAGCGATGCATAGGCAACAACAACTGAGAGATTATTATCAAAGAAAATTAGGCCACCTGTGGTTGGGTGGGGCTGTGGTAATTAGTGAGGCTGCTATAAATAGCAGCCTGTGGGTTTGGCCATTGTGGAGGATTATCTAATGGTTGTTGCGTTTCGTGACTGCTTTACTGACTTTGACTTTTTGTGTGCTGATTTTCCCCCGCTTTGAAACTAAACCAGAACAAAGTGTGTGTCACTTTGTGAAAGAAGGACTGTGAATTGCCTCACAGCTGCAAGATAAGTATCACAGAAATGATAAGGGACTTGTACAAATTACCAGTTTGTTTGTAGACCAGTGCTCTTTGCTATACCAAAAGAGGGCTTGGTTTAAGTGAATTTTCATTGTAAAGAACATTGTTTTGAATTTTGAAACGTGTGTGTGTGTGTCTGAAATTTGTACCTGTGAATTTTTGGGAGGATTCTACCAGAGAGCCCGACAGAACATGTATGTATGTATGTATGTATGTATGTATGTATGTATGTATGTATGTATTTATTTATTTATTTAGATTTTTCTCCACCATACATCAAATAATTGCATCCATATAAACCAAACATAATAATAAAAAAAGAAAACATCAAAAATATCTTTCTTTGACTTCAACATGAACCACCAAGATCTGCAAGTCTGAACTTCCATGTTCTATTCACTCGGCCTTCTTTTTCCTTCTTCTTCTCCTTAACTATCTTTAGCAGACATTCCTTGTAGATAAAATAAAAGCTGTTTTCTGTCCTTTTGGGGGGGGGGAAGCGATTCCAGGCATGCTTTCAAATGCCTGATGATGAAGCCTTCAGCCCAGGAAAAGGTACCCTGGCAGCAGCCCCGCATTTGTAATTCAATATATTGACACCACATGTATACTGTCAGTCAGTACACAAGAATATCGACAAGGCCAAGTATGATTGGGAAGGCCAAAAATTTGCTCACAAGTGGGCAAAAGGAAAAAAAAAATTAGGCAAAGGAAAAAAAAGTCAGAACTGGGTGGGGAAAGTTTTGCTTTTGAAATTTTGAAATCGGATAGCTACAGTATTGCTGAGATTCTGGAATCGTTTGCAGTCCTGCAGCATTAAAAGTTCTCCCATATATATGTAAAGCTAGAAGAAGTAATATTGTGAAGTGTAAATATATCTGGAAATGAAATATAAAGGGAACGCTCAAATAACACATCCTAGATCTGAATGAATGAAATATCCTCACTGAATATTTCATTTGCACAACAGCATGTGGAATTGTCAGTGTTGTTTCCTAAGTTTGACTTATTTATTTATTTATTTATTTTTATTTATTTTGTCCAATACACAATGAGAGTTTTAGTGGGTATATATATACAGTATGTACATAGTAAAATACATGATGAAGGTTATAGAGGAGATACTCATAGTAAAATATATCTATGAAAGAATAAAAAAGAAGATATAGTAATAGAACATATCAATGAAAGAATAGAAGAAGAGATATAGGAATAGAAGAAAGGTATAGGAGATATAGGAGACGAATAGGACAGGGGACGGAAGGCACTCTAGTGCAGTTGTACTCGCCCCTTACTGACCTCTTAGGAATCTGGATAGGTACAACTTGGAGTTATATTCTGTTGTTTATTTTTTTGAGCAGTGTAGTCGCAAAAAGTGGTTAGCCTTTACTTTATTTGTTTATAATTCGTGTATTTTTGTATATCTTATTTACATGTGGTTTGTTTATAACTGAAAAACTCAATAAAGATTAGCAAAAGGGAAAGGGGGGAAAAGTTCTCGCACTAGGCAGGGAACCGCCTACTCCCTTGATAGACCAAAAAGAAAAAAAGAGCGATATTAATATCTGGGCAAAAGCACCAATTCGCAACTCCTCTTTCGGCGGCCCCGGCCAGCAATCTGAGCTGGAACCTCCCCTCACGTATCTTCTGCCCGCCTCGGGCCGCGACCGACCAGCCAGCGACCTCCCACCCTCCACCCCCTCAGCAACAACCCGGGGTCATAAAGTGAAAGGACAAGCCCGTCCTAAAGCGAGACAAGGCCGTCCTTAAAAGGCTTTGCCTCCCCCCCTCAGAGGCTCCCCCCCCCCCACACACACACACTCCAACCACACCTCCCGCCTCAGCCCGGCGCCTCAGCTCCTCAAGTCTCGCCCGGGGCAAAGGCAGTTCTGGCGAGGAAGAAGAGAGGCGGCGGCGGCAATAACGGGCGCTGTGGCTGCGACAAGGGAAGCAGGCTGGCGGGGGAGAGGTGGGGGGCGCAGCCGGGGGGCGTAGCTGTTTTGTCCCAGAGCTCCATGCACCGTGGCGAAGACGCGGCGCCAAGAAGGCAGGGCACAAGCCCAGCCCGTCTCCCCGCGCGCCTGGTGGCTGCCAACGGAGGTAGGGCGCACCGCGTTTTGTTTTGGGGGTTTTGGGGGGGGGGGGTCGAGGACGGGGTGCAAAGATGGACTATCGGGGAGGCCTTCCCGCCGTTTGAGGGGACCCCGCGTGGTTGGAAGGAAGCCCCGACCGAGGTTTGGGGTTGGAGGGAGAGGCGCGCCCGCGTTCCCTCTCCAACCAAGTTGCGCCGACTGTGCGTTTTTGGGGGAGTCTCCAGTCCCGGGATCCGAGGGGTTTTGTCCCCCTCCGAGGGAGCCGGAGAAGTGGAAGTGGGTGCTTGTTTTTTTTTAAAGCTCGGCCGAACTCTTTGCTCAGGTAAGAAGGAAACGGCGGCCGCCTTGTGTTGCGCGCCAACTTCTAGGAAGTTTTCCCCGAGCTTTGGGAAGGAAAAAAAAAACCCCACGGTAGGATTCGCTTCCTTCGGGCAATGGGAAGTTGGAGAGGCGAAGCGGGTGCGGGAAGAAGGGAGGGTTGGAGGGGGAAAGTCACGGTGCGGGAATCGGGTAGCCAAAGAAGAAGAAAAAGGAAAGGGGGTAAAAAAAAAACAGCGTCTGGTTTTCTAGCTTTTGTAGCCGCGGGGGGAAAATTGATGTTTCTGGACGGTTGCCTGAGCGGTAGCCCAGCTGTTTGCAATCTGTTGGAACCAAAAGGAAAAGCTTTATGGACACCTTAAAAATGAGAGGAAGGGAAAAGAAAAAAATAAAAACCACCCCGAAGCAAGGGTTTGTGCGGATGGAGGTCCAGCTGGGGTTAGTCGGCCGGATTAGAGGCGTGTTTTAAGCGGCCGCCGAATTCTCTGTCCTTTTCTAGTTGGAGGCATTTCCTTTGGCGAACATTGGGGAGAGAGGAAGGCAAAAAGCTTGAAAGACAGGCAGGCAAGCGAGCAGGACGGCTGAAGTAAAATGTGAACGCAAAGTAGTACTGTATTTAGATACATA
Source organism: Erythrolamprus reginae (assembly GCF_031021105.1). Taxonomy (NCBI): domain Eukaryota; kingdom Metazoa; phylum Chordata; class Lepidosauria; order Squamata; family Dipsadidae; genus Erythrolamprus; species Erythrolamprus reginae. Next base: position 328,964,679 of record NC_091951.1, on the reverse strand, counting down.
GGATAGATAGATAGATAGATAGATAGATAGATAGATAGATAGATAGATAGATAGATAGATAGATAGATAGATAGATAGATAGGGTGGGAAAAGTGTGTGTGTGTGTGTGTATGAGAGAGGGGGAGTGGAGATGGATGGATGGATGGATGGATAGATAGATAGATAGATAGATGATAGATAGATAGATAGATAGATAGATGATAGATGATAGATAGATAGATAGATAGATAGATAGAACTTTCTGACAGTCTTTGACAAACTACCCGCTATTCCTTGTGCTACAGGTGTAGTTTTTGTTGTCCTTAACATTGAAGATGTCCTGTCAGCAACTTCATTTGAAGTTTACGCTGTTCATTTTTTCTCCAAAATACTGAACTAATAATCTCCAGTTATTTTACTATTTCCCTTATGAAAAGTTTGAAAAATGCAGCCGGACATTTTTCAAATTGGGTTAAGATTGCAGGCAGCTGCATAATAACAATAATAACAACAACAATTATTTATTTATATATTTATTTATTTATTTATTTATTTATTAGATTTGTCTGCTGCCGCTCTCCAAAGACTCCAAGCGGCTCACAGCAGGAGCACAAAATACAAATCCAATGATTAAAAAAAAGCAGAATAGTTAAAAAGCCCTTGATTAAAAACATTCATGCAACCCAAACAAATCATGCATAAAACAGAGCGGCCAAGGGGAAACAATTTCCCCATGCCTGGTGGCAAAGGTGGGTTTTTAGGAATTTGCGAAAGGCAAGGAGGGTGGGGGCGGTCCAGAGTTGGAAGGGACCTTAGAGGTCTTCTAGTCCAACCCCCTGCTTAGGCAGGAAACCATACACTACTTCAGACAAATGGTTCTTCTTAAAAACGTCTAATGTTGGAGTATTCACAACTTCTGGGGGCAAGCTGTTCCACTGGTTAATTGTTCTAACTGTCAATAATTTTTCTCCTTAGTTCTAAGTTGCTCCTCTTCTTGATTAGTTTCCACATTGTTTCTTGTCCTACCCTCAAGTGCTTTGGAGAATAGCTTGACTCTCTCTTCTTTGTGGCAACCCCTGAGATATTGGAACACTGCTATCATCTCTACCCAAGTCCTTCTTTTCATTAGACTAGACATACCCAGTTCCTGCAATGGTTCTTCATATGTTTTAGCCTCCAGTCCCCTAATCATCTTTGTTGCTCTTCTCTGCACTCTTTCTAGAGTCTCAACATCCTTTTTTGTGTCGTGGCGACCAAAACTGAATGCAGTATTCCAAGTGTGGCCTTACCTTAATCGTGGGGGTGGGAAATAACATTTCCTAAAAGATGCACAATGTTTATGGTTGCTTACCTGCTGAATTTCCATGGGAGTTCTTTCAGAGTATAGTGTTGCAAATTTAACATTGGTAATTCATAACATCTTAAGAATTTTGCTCATAATGTCAGGATGATTCAGATATTCTTCACACCTGGAGTAAATATACTGCGTATTATAGCTTTAACTAGAATTGGATCATTAAACTCTTTTTTAAAAAAAATATTTTTATTGTTTTCAAAAAAGACAGACAAAGACATACAACATTATTAGACTTCTACAACAAGCGGAGCAATGGCAGCTCTTTAAATGTTTAATGTTGTATGTCTTTGGATCATTAAACTCTTTAGCCAGCATCATTAAGGTGCTGCCATTATGGCTACAATTCCATATTTAATTTACTGGGAGGAATCTTCAGTGTAATCTTTTATTGTTGTGAGCCCCCCCCCCCCGAGTCTACGGAGAGGGGCGGCATACAAATCTAATAAATAATAATAATTAATAATAATAATAACCTGTCTTTCAGTAGATATACAATATATGGGATTGCCTGCACATTGTCCAGGTTTACATGATGATGTTAAAGCTAGCAAATAAATATAACTACTGTTGATGAATTCTTCACACTTAGTTTCAATTACTGTATACATTACTGTACTGTATACTGTTATTTATATCAGTAAATGTAGGGAATGGTTCATTTAATTACTATGACACATCTTTATTTTGAAATGGCTCTGCAGCCTTTTGTATTTGTATTATTGAGCTTATCAGACTAATTGGAACATATTTCTAACAACTTAATTGTGCATCTTGCTTAATTCCTGGCTAAGCATGTATAGGCTGAAGAGAACATGGATTAAGGCAGCAGTTTTAAATTATTCCACCCAGCTTCTATTAATGGGAGGCAGATCTGAGATCCTGTTACCAGCATAGGCTTTACACTTACCTACTTTTAAGCTAAGTGTTCTTTTCTTGTGCTTTGGGTGTTGCAGAGAGAGAAAAAATGCCCATGACAACTCTGATTCATAGACATGCAATTGTAATATGTGGCTTTTGTGAAGACTGTTCATAGCCTAAATTTGCCACTATATATGTATGAGTGTGACTTGGCAGTGAGTGTTATTAGATTCAGCTGTGCTTCGTTCTCTTTTCTGAATTACGAAAATAATGTTTGATGTAGTATGCCTTTCTTAGATGGCTAATTAGGGTATATCAATACTTCTGATATTGTCAATCAATTAGTATCTCTGTTATTTTATTAGACCTGTTCCCTAGTTTAAGGTTGGTTTGTTTGTTTATATTTTACCTTTGCTTTTATAAATAACTCAAGGTAGCAAAAATATCTAATACTGCTTCTTCTTCTTGTTTTCATCACAATCCTGCAAGGTGTGTTACGGTAGACTGAGAGATAATGTCACACTTATCTAGCTAACTTTCATGTATAAGTAAGTTTCCTTGTTTCCAGCCTGACAACTTGGGAGGGGGATTTTATAATTTCATTTATATAATAATAATATTTTTTTAAAAAAAACATGACTGTATTTGCACAGTATAGTTAACCATATTATTAACTCATTTGAGATGGGGGTATATAACACCTAGCTATAAAATAACCACATCAGTTAAAACTAACCAAGAGCCTAATGTTCAAATGCTTTCACTGGTGTTTGATTGACCTGGTAAAATATGCTGTGTGGAAGTAACGTTGGACAGATTCCATCATCCTGAGCTTGATCATCAAGATCTGATATTGAATGGGGTTCATATTTTGTGTTGGTTTGGTATAGTATGATGCATGTGTCTCCTTTATTTTTATTTATATTATATGTTTAATGTTATACACGAACCCAACCATTGTGACTTACTATATTTTTTGGAATATAAGAAACACCTTTTTACCACCACCCCCACTCCACAAGAGGGTGAAAACTTGGGTGTGTCTTATACACCGAATGTAGCCCCACCCAGCCACCTCCACCCTTTGTCCTTTGCCTCTCAGCAATTTACCTCCTTGCAGCAAACAGAACAGAGCCTGTTAAGCCAAGGAACTGATTATCAGCTTCTCAACCCTCAACTGATTGAGGTTGTAGGCAGGCCACCTGTTAAAACTGAAAGTGAAACTAAAGCTGCAAGGTGTCAAATTGCTGGGATGCAGAATTTCATTTTCTTGTGCTAATCAGACTGCTAAAACTGGGTGCAAAGAGGTAAGTCAATAACTATAAATGTCGGTAGAATGTTCAAATTATTAAACTTATTTTTTAAAGACTGTTTTATTATTTTTCTGGGCCACTTAAGAAAATGAAGAAGCTTTTAAAAATAAATACTTGATCTGAAGAGGCCCAGTGCTTTTGTATCTTCTTTAAATAGCAGAGAATAATCTATGCTTCCAGAAAGCCAGATCAAGTTTGAAACAGTGTCCTGTTTTTTTTATATTAAGATAAGGCAGTTGAGTTAGTCATCTTTGGAATAGATCTATTTAATTAATTGAGAAGAGTTAGTGTGACTACATTTAAGAAAACTGCCATAATGTACATGTTTCCAATTCTTTACTATTTCTATGGGTCAGACACAAATGCACAGAAACACAGCAAACAGTGTATATCATCTGTACTGTTTGCTGGATGATGTACGCTGAAATTATAAGATTTAAGGGCATAAACTCCTAGCCAGCACTAAAACAATTCCAATGTTACAAATCCATTTTTCCTCCAGTTTGATACTGAATGCTATCAATTGCTGATGCAGGAGAAAAGGGTGCAAGCAATTTGTGTAATTCGATAGTCATGGCATTGCTGGTTGACAGCCTTTGATGTTGGCTTTTTAAAAATGGGTATCTCCTTTTCATTTTATAGCAGCTTGGGTGGTGTTGTATGACTGATGAATCCCAAATGCAAGCAGAACTCTTAAGACAATTGTATTGATGTGCCAAAAGTTTATTCTTGCTGCTTGCTCTGTCCTGGCATTTTAAGCTCTTATGGCTGATGGTCAAACAGATGGCTAAATTTTTATGGGGAGAAACTGCCTCCTGTTGCACTGGCCAGTTCCAATATCACATTCATCTAACATTTCCCAGAATAATTTGACATGTTGTCCTTGATTTAGCATCTTAAATTTCTTTGTAGACCTAACCTGCAATCACCCCTCCTTTTCTGGATCATCCTCAAACCCAGGTTGTTTCATCCTATTAAGGTTACAGCCTTCGACCTCCCACTTTTTTCTTTCTTTTGCAGTTAAACTGAAATATCACAAGCATTTCCTCCGCTGGCTATTTTCCCTTAATGCCATGCAGAAATTAGATTTAGCAAATGGAAAGATGGATCTTTCTTTGGAATCTCTGAGCTTTGCCTTTTCCAGTTGGGTTCCTCCCCCACGTCCAAACATTCCAAGTCTGAATTTCCAACCAGCCTAGGAATTCATTACTTTAAAGAAAAAGAGAGACGTTTTAAAGAATAAAAATAAATAGCTTGTCAAAAAACAAAATGCCCTTCTGTGACCCAAGATTCAGCTTTATTTTATTTCATTTTTTCATTTTTTTCATTTTTTTTATTTATGAAAGTGGAATATTAAGTATATTAAACCTGGTTCTTGTTTCCACCAAAGAGAAAAAGATAGATTCATCCAATTGAATGTTGTTGGCAAATTTTGATTGGTTGGTTTAAGAAGGTTCCAGGGAAAGCAAGAATGATAGGGGTCAAGTGCTGCCCATCAGTTTTGGATTATCCTCCTATGTATGATTTCAATAATAGTGGTAGGGAATAGGCTTCTCCAATTGGTATTTGCCAGATGTGCTGGATTTCAGTTCATGTTGTTATCTATCTATCTATCTATCTATCTATCTATCTATCTATCTATCTATCTATCGACCTACCTACCTACCTACCTACCTACCTACCTACCCATCCATCCATCCATCCATCCATCCAGTGGGGGGGCTACAAGCTGGAACACTAAATTGCGCTCGCTGCTGCGGCTTGTAAATTCTTGCGGGACGAGCGTGATTTTGCTGTTGCTTACTTACCTACCTAGACACCCTCCCTTCAGTTTTTTGTGTTTGCACTTCCAGAATTTCCTAATTTATATGACTTCCAGTTTGAGAAAAGCTGGTGGAGATCTGATCTTCTGGCTTGAAACAGAATAAATCTGGTAGCCTAGAAGAACTTATAGATTATCACCTATAAAGCCCTACATGGGTTAGGACAAGACTATTTACGGGACCATCTCTTGCCACATACCTCCCAGAGACCAATCGGATCAAACAGGGTTGGCCTTCTCCGGGTCCCATCAACTAAGCAGTGCAGGTTGGCGGGCCTGCAGGGGAGGGCCTTCTTTGTGGCTGCCCCGGCTCTTTGGAACCAACTGCCCCTGATATCTGTACTGCTCCCACTCTACTGGCCTTCTAAAAGGCCTTCAAGTCTTGGCTCTGATGGCATGACTGGGGGACATCAGAGTTAACATCTAGTCACGTGTGAACTATGATTGTTTGTTATGCATGAGTGTATGACTGTAACAGTGTAGTTTAGAGTTTTTATGGACTAATTTTATTGGGGTTTTAACATTTATTTATTTATTTATTTATTTGGATTTGTATGCCGCCCCTCTCCGTTTTATATTTGACTTATCATTGTATCTCTGCGTTATTTTATATGTTGTAAGCCGCCTTGAGTCCCTAATCTCACCCTGCCCCAACCATTTTGACAGTTTGTTAATGTATGAGCAGAGTAATCCTTGTTTACCAAGGTTGTGCACACACAGAAACATCTAGATTGAGATTAGTTGTGAATTCAGCCACACACAGATATTCTAGCTTGAATTAAAGTTTACTTTGATTCAGATAAACAGTCTAAAGTCATACACATAATAGTCAGAAAAAACAATTCAAATATTACCAAGTACAAGTCTTTCTTACCTGTTGTCTTTGTCATAAATAGCAAACAAAAATATCAAGCCTAAGCACATTTTAGCTGACATACATAACTATAATACAGAGAGATTGCAGACCCAACCTAACAGTTGTAGCCAGACAAAACAGAGTAGCCAAAGAGGAACAGAGAGGGTGACTCAGAGAAATAAACACTCTAGCTCCCTCCTGTGGCAGAATCCTAACACAGTCTTTGACAGGGTTATAAAATAAATATCTGAGTAGTACAAAATCTTCACTTGACATCTGTGGCCAATATGTAGGTCAATCCTTAAGAGTTTAGCAAAAATATATATATATATTTTTTAAATATCCAGTACCATCCTTAAGTCAACCAGCAAGATCCAGCTATGACCAGTTTGCAGGGATTTATTTGTTGTAATATAAATTGTTTTTAAACTGTTTTAGAGGTTTTAGTACTATTATTGATGTTTTATATTTTCGCTGTGAGCTGCCTAGAATCCTTAGGGAGTTGAGCAGCATAGAAATTGAATATATAAGTAAATAAATAAATGTTGATTTTCATAGTGTTTGATGCTTGTAAAAGGGACTACAACATTTAGATTTTAAAGGACGTACAGTACATATAATTCCAGTTTCTGTTTACAGGGGTCAAATAAATTAGGCTGTCAAAGAAAAAAGGCATTTTCTGCTGAAATTGCAAAGCTGTCGTCCAGTCAAGATATAAATATATGCTGAGCTGTGAGCTTTTTTGTCTCTTTTAAATCCTTGATCTCAGAAGGAAAACATCACATCCCTTGTTATCGCACCTCTAAGAGCTTCATTTTGTTCCAGCAACACTCCCTCTGGTTCATAAATAACACTGCTTCACAAATAAGCCCCCAAAACGTAAAAACACGGCTTTTAAAATGAATTTACCCATTTATTTATAAGGCACTTTTAAATTATGATGGTGATCATCTTAATCGTTCTCTGACTCCTTCAATTTGATATTTTCCAGCAGTACAGTTAGTTCTTAACTTAGAACAAAATTGAGCCCAAAATTTCTGTTGCTAAGCAAGAGAGTTGTTAAGTGAGTTTTTTCCTCTGTGACTTTTCTGGCATACTTGTTAACTGAATCAATGCAGTTGTTAAGTTAACAACACAGTTGTTAAGTGAACCTGGCTTCCCCATTGATCTTTGCTTATCAGAAGGTTGCAAGAGATGATCAGGTGACCTTGGGACATTACAATCGTCATAAATATGAACCAATTACCAAGTATCCAAATTTTAGATATGTGGCTGTGGGGATTGTAAATGTGAAAAACAGTCATAAGTCATTTATTTCAGTGCCATTGTAACTTTGAATGGTCACTAAGCAAACATGTAGCAACTTGGGGTGGCTTTAGGAAAAGAGAACCCTAATCATAGAGTTACGTTTAGGAAGAAGCTTGAGAAATTTACTTTTCATTAAAATCTTCTCTCATAATGCCTTACATTTCACTTGGAAGGTGTTAAGGGATGGACCACAATTATCATTTATTTTATCCATTCATTCATTCAAGTACGTATTGGTAGTATACAAAGATATAACAATATGTTTTGTTTTGTTTTGTTTTTTTGTCGGATCACCCTGGTATATTGAAGGAACGTTACCAAAAAAAACCCCATATAGCCCCTCTCTCTGGTACAAAGCTGAAGGGATCAGATCCTGTGGCCTAGAGGTTAATTCTCTGCCTTACAAGGCAGAAGCCCCAGGATCAAATCCCAGTAAGGGTATGGCTAGCTGATAAGGCCAGAACAAGGCCGAAATAGCACTTTCCTAGTCTCCCTTAATTTTTAAAAAAATTCAGCAAAAACATGTGATAAAGATATAACAATATTTATATATAATGTTTATATACATGATACTAGTAAGAGAGAAACATTAGGACGGGACAGAAGGCATGCTCCTTACTGACCTCTTAGGAATCGGGAGAGGTCAACAGTTTGGGGGGACTTGGGGGGTTTATGCCCAAAATGCAGTGTGGGTTCCAGACAGATGAGTTTTATTCAAGGATTGGTCTAGAGAAAGTTTGTATTCTCTGGTTAGCAGTGTGGATTACCGGAGGAGGTAATTATCACTAGGAGGTTTATTGATTAAACAACTTGCAGGGGCTTTATTTCCACAGATAGCTAGACAGGATGGGAAGGCTCCTGGTTCAGGCCCATTTTTTTCTGTCATAGATGCACTATAATCACATCTAAAGACAGGTCGATAAATTAATGGTGGTAGATTTAATTCCAGATACTTATCACTCTGTGTAAACTTGAGGTCTTCATACTTGGCAACTTTAAGACTTGTGGACTTCAACTCCCAGAATTCTCCAACCAGCTATGCTGTCTGGAGAATTCTGGGAGTTGAAATCCACAAGTTTTAAAGTTGCCAAGTTTGGGGACCCCTGGTGTAAGCTATCGTTGACCTGAAATCAGCATTCGATTTTAAAAGACAACTTTGGAGTTGTCTATAGTAGAGTAAGAGAAACTTATTTTTTGTGGTGACATCCATTCAAGAAAGGCCAGCTACTTGTAACTGAAAAGATATCAAACAATTTACCACTTACATTCATTAATTTGGAGGATTTTTGGACATTGAATATCGTCTGCCATCTAGATTATTTGGTAAACCATTGTTTTGTTTGTTATACATAGATGATGCTAGTTTTATCTTATAGGCATAATTTGAACTGGGATGGTGTTAAGAAGCTTTGGCTTTTAGTTGTATAATTATTGTTAATTTATAATCAGCAGTGGGCTACGAGCCAGAACGCTAAATTGCGCTCACTGCCACGGCTCTTAAGTTCTTGCGGGGGCAGGGTAATTTTGCTGCTGCACCTGTGGAGGAAGCAAAATCGTGTACGGAGCCACAAATGCGCCCATGTTTTGGTGAGGTTTTTTTTGCTTCTATGCATGCCAAAACACGGGCGTACCTGTGGCTCCATACACGATTTTGCTACCTCCACAGGTGCAGCAGCAAAATCGCGCTGGCCCCGCAAGAACTTATGAGCCGTGGCAGCAAGTGCAAGTTAACGTTCCGGCTCGTAGCCCACCACTGTTTATAATCCATAATTAACCTAAATTATAAATTAATCTAAAATAAAGCTTGTAGTGTTTGTTAAATGGTTGATTAAATACAAATTAATGGATAGGGGATTGGTGAAACAGAATGTGTGTGTCAGAGGAGGTTCCTGCCGGTTCGGACCAGTTCTATAGAACCGGTAGCGGGAATTTCCCCCTGCTCACCGAACCAGCAGTAATGGCTGGCTGGACACTCCCTGAACCGCCACCTTGCGCATAAGCTGGGTTTTCAGCACTGTGCATGCGCCAATGCATCATGGGAAGAAGCGAACTGACAATAAGGTAAGTTAGAACCCACCCCTGGTATGTGTGTGTGTGTGTGTAAACATGTAATGTACAGGAATAATTATATGTTAGGAATAATTTTTGCTGCTCAACATTATGGAATTATATGCAGTAAATGATGCTTAGAATTCCATCTTTGGAATCTTAAGATTGATTGCAAAGCTGGTGGGTTCCACATTTATTTGCCATCTCTTTTCTTTTTATTCACTGCCAAAGTTCTGCCCCTTTTTCTGTTTGATACATAAGCCTAATATTACTCCTACGTTTTTATAAGATTGTTCAAAATAAATTTCTTTAAGTTTCTTTTTGCTATTCCGAGATTACACTTTTACTTCCCTTGCTAGCAGGGCAAGCTTCTGTGGGGACAAGCTTGGATTATGGTGTTTTATCTGATTTTATAAAAAAATTTCCCAGAAAATCTAGGCACAGTTATTTTTCACAATTCTGTCCGCTCTTCTTATGCTGGGAACAAACTCGTGGCCTGGAGCTGACTCCTGCAAGCCAACTTGTTATGGACATAAGAATATACTGTATACCCTTGGCTGTTTCTTTGCAGATATTTCTTGGCCCAAATTAGATAACATCAGTGCTAGCACTAGTTTGAATCATGAAATGTCTGCAAGTGAACAATCAAGGTTGGAAAGTACCAAGGACCCCTCATTTAATCTCTCAGCTACAAATAATAATAATAATAATAATAATAATAATAATAATAATAATAATAATAATTTATTAGATTTGTATGCCGCCCCTCTCCGAAGACTCGGGGCGGCTCACAACAACGAAAAAACAATATTATAATGGCACAAATCTAATATTTAAAAAACTAAAAACCCTATCATAATTAAAAACCAAACATCACACACATACCAAACATAAATTATAATAAGCCTGGGGGAAAGATGCCTCAAATCCCCCATGCAAATATTTGTTGTTTCCGATTTTAACATGTTGCCGTGTTACAATTTTTTTTTGTTAGCTGAAAAGTCATGTTTGACCCATCGTGACCCCATGGACTGGTCTGTTTGAGCTGTATGATTATTTTATAACGGTATTTAAAATTGCTTTTAACTATTTGATTTGTATATTGTATATTGTCTTGTTGTGAGCTGTGCCGAGTCCTTGGAGAGGGGCAGCATACAAATCTAATAAATTATTATTATTATTATTATTATTATTGTTGTTGTTGTTGTTGACAACGTTCCTCCAGGCCTTCATGTTCTCTACCATCCTCTGTAGTCCATTTAAGCTCACACCTGCTGCTTCAGTAACTCCATCCAGCCACATCATTCTCTGTTGTCCCTTTCTTTTTCTGCCCTCAATCTCCGGCAGGTACATGTGGGGTGGGGTGGGCATGTTCTCCCCTTCCCCCTCCCAGCCTCGCCTCCTCACCTCGTGTTATTTACATGGAAAGCAATGAGGAGGCCATGAGTGTGCCAGAAACAGAAATTCCTGGCAAAAGTTTGCCAGAAACAGGGGTGGAACTTCTGGATCAATTGATCCGTGGGCCGAGGGCCCAGGTTAACGGCCTCCTGCACCTCAACAAAGAATGTTCTTTCTGCGCCAACTCAGGAAGCTCAAACTGCCCAAGGAGCTGCTGATACAGTTCTACAGAGGAATCATTGTCATCTGCACCTCTATAACTGTCTGGTTTGGTTCTGCAGCCCAACAAGACCGACACAGACTTCAGAGGATAATTAGAACTGCAGAAAAAACAATAACTAGACACAAGAATAGTTTTTTCCCCGAACACCATCACTCTGATAAACAACTACAGTGGTACCTCTACTTAAGAATGCCTCTACTTAAGAACTTTTCTAGATAAGAACTGGGTGTTCAAGATTTTTTTGCCTCTTCTTAAGAACCATTTTCTACTTGAGAACCCGAGCCAGGAAAAATTTCCCAGCCATTCCCCCTTTAATCTCGGCCATCTTGGGCTTTTCTGGACTGCCAGAGCAGCCTTTCGGTGGTGCTTAAGGAGGTTTTGTCAGTTCAAAGCGAACAAAGCATTTTCCTTTCTCTGGGTGCTTGGACAGGGAATAAACCTCTGACAACGCCCAGAGAAAAGAAATGCTCCCTTCGCTCTGGGCAGCCGAGGAAGGAAAGGTGCCGGCTACAAAATGCTGGCCACAAAGCGAGTGAGGGAGCAAGAGGAGAGGGGAGCCTTTCAGCAGGGGAAGGGAGAGTCAGCAGGTAGCAGCAGCAGCAGCCATTGTATGGGAGGCAGTGTATGGGAGGCACCGGACCAGGATATCTGCAAGACTGCCTTCTGTTGCACGAATCCCAGCGGCCGGTTAGGTCCCACAGAGTTGGTCTTCTCCGGGTCCCGTCGACTAAACAATGTCGTCTGGCGGGACCCAGTAGAAGAGCCTTCTCTGTGGCGGCTCCGACCCTCTGGAATCAACTCCCCCCAGAGATTAGGACTGCCCCCACCCTCCTTGCCTTTCGTGAACTCCTTAAAACCCACCTCTGTCGTCAGGCTTGGGGGAACTGAGACATCCCCCCCCCTTGCCTATGTAATTTTGTGCATGATATGACTGTGTGTATGTATTTTATCTATTGGGGTTTTTTTTAGACTTTGTAATGTAAAACACTTACTTTAGATTTTAATTATTAGATTTGTTACCATGTATTGTTTTTATCACTGTTGTGAGCCGCCCCGAGTCTACGGAGAGGGGCGGCATACAAATCTAATAAATAAAATAAAAAAATAAACCTCTAGCTGGGTGTATTGGAGGAACATACTCCTCCTCACTGCCTCAGTCCCTTTTTTTTAAGCCTTAAAGTTTTGGATTGTTTTAATTCCCCTCGCCCCACCTTCCTTCAGCAGTGACTCTCCTCCTCCTCTTCTTCCTCCCCCTCCTTCCCACCCAAATTCCAAGCTTTTATTTCTTTCCTAATGGGTTTGCACGCATTATCTGCTTTTGCATTGATTCCTATGGGAAAAATTACTTCTTCTTAATAACGTTTCTACTTAAGAACCTGGTCACGGAACAAATTAAATTCTTAATTAGAGGTACCACTGTAATTCCCTCAACATCGTCAAACTATTTACTAAATCTGCACTATTATTACTAGCACCCATTTCCTCCCACTTAGGACTGTATGACTGTAATTTGTTGCTTGTATCCTAAAGATTTTTTATTAATATTGATTGTTTCCTCATTTGACCCCATGACAACCATTAAATGTTGTACCTCAAGATTCTTGACAAATGTATCTTTTCTTTTATGTACTCTGGGAGCATATGCACAAAAGACAAATTCTTTGTGTGTCCAATCACACTTGGTCAGTAAAAAATTCTATTCTATTCTATTCTATTATAATAAGATAAGGCTAAGTGCTTATTTCAGGGGTCAAAAAAAATAAGACTCTGTCTTATTTTTGGGAAAACATGGTAGCTTTTAAACTACTTGTAAATTGTAATTCATTAATTGATCAAATGTTGTGGCTCCATTTATTATCCCCTGAGTCACAAGAGAACATATTAAGGTTGCCTTTTTAAAGCTTGCATAATTTAGCTTTAAATCTTAAAATTAGGTTTAAATCTGAGGGCCCCTGTCTCTTGGCTCACTATATTTCCCAGCTGAAAGATAATTATGGTTGTGAAAGTCAAAGCCAGAGTACATTTTTTGTGGCCAGAGATTAAAACAGCCTTTGGCATCCATTTTCTCAGTGGCCTTGCTGGCTAGGCTTCCCCAGTTTGCTTGTGGCATAGTTATTATCACAGCTTGGGGAAAGGCAAGAGTCATAGCCAGGGATTATCAGACAGGAGAATCCTGACAAGGATTTAAGAGCCAGCAGCCTGTTTTGCCTCTTGCTGCTATCGGAAATATCCGTTTATGACTGTCTCAAATCTTGGAATTTAAATCCCTGACTTTTATGAAATGCCTGCAGCAGAATTTTCACAGGTGAAAAAAAACCTGGAAATAAAGTGCAGGATTCTTGCAGATGGGAATGGTCAGTTGAGTATTGTGTGTGTGTATGATTGTGTAGTAGATAATTTTTTTCCATAACAATGTAGTCTTCAGAGTGGGGCGGCATACAAATCTAATAAATTATTATTACATAATAATAATAATAATAATAATAATAATAATTATTATTATTATTATTATTACTTATTAGATTTGTATGCCGCCCCTCTCCGTAGACTCAGGGCGGCTCACAGCAACAATAAAACAATGTAAAACAAATCTAATAATTTAAAAAACACTAAAAAACCCATTATTAAAAGCAAACATACACACAAACATACCATGTATAAACTGTATAGGCCCGGGGGAGATGTCTCAATTCCCCCATACCTGACGGCAGAGGTGGGTTTTAAGGAGTTTACGAAAGGCAAGGAGGGTGGGGACAGTTCTAATCTCTGGGGGGGAGCTGGTTCCAGAGGGTCGGGGCCGCCACAGAGAAGGCTCTTTCCCTGGGTCCCGCCAAACGACATTGTTTAGTCGACGGGACCCGGAGAAGGCCAACTCTGTGGGACCTAACTGGTCGCTGGGATTCGTGCGGCAGAAGGCAGTCCCAGAGATATTCTGGTCCGATGCCATGAAGGGCTTTATAGGTCATAACCAACACTTTGAATTATGACCGGAAACTGATCGGCAACCAATGCAGAGTGTTGTTGTTGTTGTTGTTGTTGTTGTTGTTGTTATTATTATTATTATTATTATTATTATTATTGGAATCCCCCCCCCTACCAATATTCAGGTTTGTCCTTTCCCCCATAGATGGCAGTCAGATGGTCCAACGAAGGGGGAACAATTAACAAGAGCCTTAGCAGTAAAAATGCAAGCTTCTCTTTCTCTCAGGATATGCTTGTTTGCTTACTCTCCCTCACAGAAAATTCACCTGAGAAAAGAAAGGTTTTTTTATCGTATAACTAACAAGCCTTATTGATGAAGATCAACCTCAGGTTTCACTTAACAACAGAACTTTTGGGCAGAATTGCAGTTGTAAGTCAAGGACTACCTGTAGTAAACTTTTCCTTTGCCCCCCTTGGCTGTGTTTTTAAACTTAAGCATTTGTGTTGATTGTGTTGTGCAGTGAATGGGGAACAGAAGGAAAATTCAAGTAATAAGGGATTCAGGCACTCGAAAATACAATTATTTTTTTTAAAGAGCATGGTGTTTCCTTGTGCATTCATGATTGGGCACTGCAGCTCACATTTATACACTCGGCTGTTGAAGAACCAAATGTAAATGTAATATGGTATACAATAGTATCCTAAGCTAGTAGAATAGAATAGAATAGGATTTTATTGGCCAAGTGTGATTGGACACACAAGGAATTTGTCTTGCTGCATATGCTCTCGGCGTACATAAAATAAAATATACATTTGTCAAGAATCATGTGGTACAACACAATGATTGTCATAGGGGTCAAATAAGCAATGAAGAAGCAATATTAATCAAAATCTTAGGATATAAGCAACAAGTTACAGTCATACAGTCAACATGGGAGGAAATGGGTGATAGGAATGATGAGAAAAACTAGTAGAATAGAAGTGCAGATTTAGTAGAAAGTCTGACAGTATTGAGGGAATTATTTGTTTAGTAGAGTGATGGCATTCGGAAAAAAACTGTTCTTGTGTCCAGTTGTCTTGGTGTGCAGTGCTCTGTAGCGACGTTTTGAGGGTAGGAGTTGAAACAATTTGTGTCCAGGATGTGAGGGGTCAGTAAATATTTTCCCCGCCCTCTTTTTGACTCGTGCAGTATACAGGTCCTCAATGGAAGGCAGGTTGGCAGCAATTGTTTTTTTCTGCAGTTCTGATTATCCTCTGAAGTCTGTGTCGGTCCTGTTGGGTTGCAGCACCAAACCAGACAGTTATAGAGGTGCAGATGACAGACTCAATAATTCCTCTGTAGAACTGTATCAGCAGCTCCCTGGGCAGTTTGAGCTTCCTGAGCTGGTGCAGAAAGAACATTCTTTGTTGTGCTTTTTTGATGATGTTTTTGATGTTAGGTGACCATTTTAGGTCTTGAGATATGATAGAACCTAGAAATTTGAAGGTCTCTACTGTTGATACTGTATTGTCTAGTATTGTGAGAGGTGGAAGGGTGGAAGGGTTTCTCCTAAAGTCTACCACCATTTCTACGGTTTTGAGTGTGTTCAGTTCTAGATTGTTCTGGTCACACCACAAGGATAGTTGCTCAACTTCCCGTCTGTATGCGGATTCATCATTGTCTCGAATGAGTCCGATCACTGTTGTATCATCTGCAAACTTCAGTAGTTTAACAGATGGATCGTTTGAGATGCAGTCATTAGTGTATAGAGAGAAGAGAAGTGGTGAGAGTACACAGCCTTGGGGGGCACCTGTGCTAATTGTACATGTATCTGATGTGCTGCTATAGTTTCAATTCCAGCAATAAACACTTTTATTGGTGCATCTAAGGATGCTTTTCTAAAGCTGCATCATTGCCATAATGCTAAGCTCACTTAGTGTATACTTGTTTCTGCACATGTGTGCACCACTGTTAAATCTTGGAACTTATGAATGCATGAACTGATTGTTTCAAAGTGTAACTTTACTTAATAACCCGTGCCTGCAACCTTTGAGCAACCTTTTTCTGGATTGTTCATAATCCCTGAAAGCAAACATTTATTTTAGCAGATTGATTAAAGCAAAAGACACAGAAATCTGACTTTATTTTTAAGTAATAGCCTCAAACGTTCCAACCACAAGATTAGAACAGGATTGCAGGATTGCCTGCAGCTTCATGCGATTGAAAGTTCAAATTGAAGCTGCTCTTGGCTCTAGGTCAGAGAATGATCTGTGTAGGATTTACTTGGGGATTAGAGTACTAATGCTGGAGCTATTCAATGTAGATTTCTTCTTCAGTCCTGTTGTTTATAAGAGTTTGCAAAAATGAATTCCAGCTTGCCCAGAGTTCTGATTGGGTAACTTTTGGGGATGCTCTCCAAAATGTGTTGCAAAACTAAAATGTTCCTTTTTCTCTTAGTTTTCTGGCATAGTTGGATTAGCAAATGTGGCAAGAATGAGCAATAAAGTACAGTTTCTAAAATACTTGGAAAAAGGCATTGATTTCGGGTACTCGGGGTCATTATTCTCATTTTATGTAGCCGAGACATAATACCACAACACTGTCCCTTGTAGATCACATTTACTGTTTGTACAAATGTGGAGTGTTATGTTTCTTCTTGGAAAACCAATGACAAATGCATGTCAGTTGTAAAGAGGAAGCATGGCTTTGGGTGGAAAGAACAAAAAGGCGTGAAAAGGGTTTGGACTTGAAAAACCATGAAGTATGATCATTTCTAATTTTTGGCTGGAGGTTCTGCTCATAGTCATCTGAGACTGCTCATGGCCAAGGGGAGAAACCCAATCCACATTAAAATAATGCCTCTGACAGCTGAAAAGAAATCATAAACTCCTGAAAACTTTGCGAACATTATGCTATTCTTGTATTCTGATATGCGCAATGCATCCCAAAATTTACAAACGCAAGGCAATTATTTTGGAAGGTATCTGTGCCTCCATAAAATTGTTCATGAAGCCACTAGAACAGGGGTTCAAGCTCAAATTGATTCCCCCGGGCTGTTTTCCATTTTACGCAAAGTTTGTCTGAGATGTATGATTGTTTTTTTATACTAAGGGATTTAAATTACTTTTTATTGTTGGATTTGTACCGTGTTTTGTGTTGTGAGACGCTCCGAGTCTCAGGAGAGGGGCGGCATACAAATCTAATAAATAATAATAATTAAGGCCCAGAGACCGGATCCAGCCCACGGGGCTGCCCTGGAAACATCCTGTGCCTTTGCCAAGGCCGCATGTGGCCTTTCTCGAGCTCCATTTTTGCTGGCAGAGGGTTGCAGGAGGCTGTCGCAGCCAAAAATGGAGCTCAGGAACCCATTTTCACTGGAAAAGCACTCAGGTTGCCACAGACACACACACACACAGACAACCTGACATGAGTGACATGCTGGCCATGCCAACAACAGAAACTCCCACCCTGGCCCCCTGAGGTCAAATGCAACCTTGATGTGGCCTTCAATGAAATTGATTTTGACAGTCCTGGACTATATAATAAATTACCTTAAAAGAGATCCTTAGTCCACATAGTGCAGTGTTATCTACAAGTAAGTCTCAGGGACCGCCTTCTGCTGCACGAATCCCAGCGACCAGTTAGGTCCCACAGAGTGGGTCTTCTCCGGGTCCTGTCAACTAAACAATGCTGCTTGGCGGGACCCAAGGGAAGAGCCTTCTCTGTGGCGGCCCCGGCCCTCTGGAACCAACTCCCCCCAGAAATTAGAATTGCCCCCACCCTCCTTGCCTTTCGTAAGCTACTTAAAACCCACCTCTGCCGCCAGGCAGGGGGGAATTGAGATACTCTTTGCCCCTAGGCCTTTACAATTTTATGCATGGTATGTCTGTAGGTATGTTTGGTTTTTATATTAATGTGTTTTTAATCATTTTTAGTATTGGATTATTATTGTTCGCTGTCTTATTATTGCTGTTAGCCGCCCCGAGTCTCCGGAGAGGGGCGGCATACAAATCCAATAAATCAATCAACAAATGAACAAACAAACAAACTTAAAAACTATATTTGGGACCAGAACTTCCATTCCTAAGGAAGCTAGTTGTTAAAAGAATTTTGCAGACTTTTTTTGCTACAATTTTTAAGTGAGGCAACATTCACTGTTAAGTGAACCATGTGGTTGTTAAGTGAACCTGGCTTCCCCCATTGACTTTGGTTATTGGAAACCGGCTGAGAAGGTGACAGATAGTGAGGATGTGACACCGGGACACTACAACGAGCTGTAAATGTATTCAGATTTCCAAGTGCCTGGATTTTGATCACATGATTGTGGAGATGCTACAACAGTCATAAGTGTGAAGATTGGTTGTAAGTCAGTTTTTCGGTGCTGTTATATAAGTTTGAGCAGTCATTAAATGAATGGATTGTAAATTCAGGACAACCTATACTAGTGATAGCAAACCTATGGCACAGGTGCCACGTGGAGCCAAATCTGCTGGCACGCAAGCCGTTGACCTAGCTCAGCTCCATGTGTGTGCTGGCCAGCTGATTTTTGGCTCTTACAGAGGCTCTGGGAGGGCATTTTTGGCTTCCAGAGAGCCTCCAATGGAATAGGGGAGGGTGTTTTTACCTTCCCCTGGCTAAAGGAAAGCCTTTAGAGCGCAAGGAGGACAAAACATGAGCCTAGTGGGCCCACCAGAAATTGGGAAACAGTTTTCAAAACCATAAAGACTACACAGTTGAAATTTGCCACGTATGTTCCTCTTGGATTCTAGGTGTTGGTTATCACCTATAAAGCCCTACATGGCTTAGGGCCAGACTATTACGGGACAGTCTTCTGCCACAAATCTCTCAGTGATTGATTAGGACACCAAGGTTGGCCTACTCCGGGTCCCGTCAACTAGATAATGTCAGTTGGGAGAGCCTTCTCTGTGGTGGCTCTGGCTCTCTAGGACCAACTCCCCTGGAGGTTCACACCGGCCCGCTCCTTCCTAGCCTTCAGGAAAGCCGTGAAGATGCTGGCAGGCCTGTGGCTGTTGAACAACACCATACAGCTCTGCCCAAGAAGAACGAATGGTTCTATATTTACGGCTTTTATTGTTTCTGGTTGTTTTTAAATTTGTTGTATGCTGCCTAGATTCTGGAAGGAGTTGGGCACCTTAGAATTCAAATAAATAAAAAAAATCATACATACATACATACATACATACATACATACATACATACATACATACATACTCACTCTAGCATAGCTGACTGGAGAATTCTGGGAGTTAAAGTCCCCAAGTCTTAAAGTTGCCAAGTTTGAAGACCTCTGTCCTAAACCATTGGTTACAGTGCCAGGTAAAAGATATAAAGATAGTCCTCAATTTTACAACTGTCCGATGGTTCACAGTTACAACAATCTTGGAAAAAGTGACTTACAATCTGTATTGCAGCACCGCCATGATCATGTGATCACGACCCAGGTATTAGGCAGCTGGCTTGCATTTATGACTAGTTGCAATATCTTACAATCATACGATTGTGATTTGTGAGCTTTTTTTTTTTCAGAGGGCCTCCGGGGGACAGGGAAAGCTGTTTTCACCGTCCTGGTGAATTATGGGTGTGGGCACTTGCGCATGCATGATAGCGCACACACCCACTCGTTTGGCACCCAAGAAAAAAAAGGTTCACCATCACTGACCTATACTTTGCTAATGGAGTAGTTTTCCAAGATTTCATCTTACTGAGGCTTCCTGATCTTTTTCGTAGCTGATAAAACCAAGTATGAGCTTCTGTATGCAAAAACATGGTTCTGTCACTGAGATGCTCTCAGAATGCTCATTTCAGCTGAGAATGGCTTTCCAATCCAGTGGCAGAACTAGTGCTAATGAAGTATATAGCATCTTTAAGTCTGATCGGAACATTTCACGTTCTTATTACCTGATGATTGCAGGACCCATTATTGCAGTTAGGTTTTTGTGCCTACAAGAAATCTCTGAGAATTAGCAATGCACATCTAATGTAGGGTGTCAGTGCTCTTGAAGCACCCAACAAGGAGTGTAATTTTAGAAGCTAGATGAAGAGCCAGTCTGCTTTATATTAGTATTTGGTGATTAAAAGAAGCAATTGGTTCTCAGTAAAGGAGGCAGACTATTTACTCTGCTTTTTTTTTTTTTGCAGTGTACAGTTTGAGGCCATTTGTTCAGTTGTTTGTACATTGAGGATTCATCATTGACCTCTGTTAGGAAACATAGCCTTCACCTGTCCATTTTCTGGGAAGGATGGGAAAGTTCCAGGGTTGGCCTACTTAGGATCATTGTTGCCTCTTCAAGTCCCAAGACCCACACGGTATAATTAGAATGAGGGGTCCCAACTTCTAAAAGGTTGGTTTATCATACCTTGAAATATGGCGTGTCCATCCATTTACTGAGAAATTCTTATGCCAAAAAAAAATTGCTAACGTCATGATATTTCTCTGCCGTAGTACAAGATCAGATATAACATTGTTCTGGCTCGGTTTTGGGAATGTCCTAGGTTTATAGATGCCGTTGAGATGGAGTCACAATACATCTATTGGACTATATGGGATTACAGGAATCAAATTCCAATATATTTGAAGAACAGCATTTTGGGGAAGGCTGCCCTTCAAATACTTACTTACTTACTTACTTTGTTTGTTGGATTGATTGAAGGGTGAAGGAATATGCCGCCCCTCTCCAAGAACTCGGGGTGACTTACAACATATAAAAGGAAACAAGAAAATACAGTGGCTAAATCCAATTATTTAATTTATTTATTTATTTATTTATTTATTTATTTATTTATTTATTTATTTATTTATTTATTTATTTATTTATTTATTTATTTATTTATTTATTTATTTATTTATTTATTTATTTATTTATTTATTTATTTATTTATTTATTTATTTATTTATTTATTTATTTATTAATTAGATTTGTATGCCGCCCCTCTCCGTAGACTCGGGGCGGCTAACAACAAAAATAAAACAACATATAACAAATCTAATATTTAAAATAATTAAAAGACCCTTATTAAAAACTGAACATACAGACAAACATACCATGCATAAATTGTATAGGCCTAGGCGGAAGGAATATCAATCAAATTGGAATATTAATTAAAACTAGGTAAACTAATCTAAACTCCCCAATTATGTTAAAAATAAATCATACCCATTCAGACTACAACCATGCATAACATTCGTCGGCCAGGGGGCTAAGATCTAATCACCCCAAGCCTGGCGGCATAAATGAGTCTTAAGATTCTTGCAGAAGGCGAGGAGGGTGGGGGCAATGCGAATCTCGGAGGGAAGCTGATTCCAGAGCCCCCCCCCCCCAAAGAAGGCTCTTCCCCTAGGTCCCGTCAAGCAACATTGTCTAGTTGATGGGACCTGGAGAAGGCCAACTCTGTGGGACCTAACCAGTCACTGGGGCTCATACGGCAGAAGACAATCATACTGAATACAGCTAGCCAACTGTTCTTTTGAATAGACTGTATGAAGACTGAAAGAAATTTTAAAGGAGCAATTTGATTTCCACTAATCTCGGCCTTCCCTTTTTTGTTGAGCCCAGCACAACCTGGTGCTCTTAGCTGCTTATAAAAAATGGATGAAGGCTTTGGTGTTAACTCTCTGATGTTAAGAATAAACAAATGACAGTCTCGTGTTTTCATCTTTTCACTAAAGTTCTGTTTATTTGCTCTGTCCCAGATTTCCCAATCCTTGGCACCCTCCAGATGGATGGACGTCAACTCTCAAAAATCTCAGCAATCGCCACACTTCTGCGAGTTGAGGTCCACATATCTGGAAGGCCCCCAGGCTGGGGAAGGCTGCTGGAGGTGATTATCTATTCTGTCTCACTTGAAGTTTAATTGCAAGGTAAGTTTTTGAACCATAACAATTTTGATTCCGTGCCTCCTTTACTCCCATATATGTCTATATATTGTATATGAATATATATCCGTCTATATTATTGTATATAAAAGCAAACACCACTCACGCTGTAATCATGAAATTTTCAGAACCATAAAGCCTACAAAGTTGAAATTTGCCACGTATGTTTCTCTTGGATTCTAGGTGTTGGTTATCACCTATAAAGCCCTACATGGCTTTGGGCCAGACTATTATGGGACAATCTTCTGCCACAAACCTCTCAGTGATCGATTAGGACCCCAAGGTTGGCCTATTCCGGGTCCCCTCGACTAGGCAATGTCAGTTGGGAGAGCCTTCTCTGTGGTGGCTCTGGCTCTCTAGGACCAACTCTCCTGGAGGTTCGCACCAGCCCACTCCTTCCTAGCCTTCAGGAAAGCCGTGAAGATCTGGCTTTGCTGGCAGGCCTGTGGCTGTTGAGTCTTCAGAGAGGGGCGGCATACAAATCTAATAAATAATAATAATAACATCATCCAACTCTGCCCAAGAAGAACGAATGGTTTTATATTTAGGGCTTTTATTGTTTCTAGTTGTTTTAAAATTTGTTGTATGCCACCCAGATTCTGGAAGGAGTTGGGCACCTTAGAATTCAAATACATAAATAAAAAATACATACATACATACATACATACATACATACATACATACATACATACATACCCACTCTAGCATAGCTGACTGGAGAATTCTGGGAGTTAAAGTCCCCAAGTCTTAAAGTTGCCAAGTTCGAAGAACTCTGTCCTAAGCCAGTGGTTATAATGCCAGGTAAAAGATATAAAGATAGTCCTCAATTTTACAACTGTCCGATGATTCACAGTTACAACAATCTTGGAAAAAGTTATTTACAATCTGTATTGCAGCACCGCCATGATCATGTGATCACGACCCAGGCGTTAGGCAGCTGGCTTGCATTTATGACTAGTTGCAATATCCTGCAATCATACTATTGTGATTTGTGAGCTTTTTTTTGCTGATTTCCTGCAAAATTGTGACTTGCCTTATGACCACTGTGATTCACTTAAAGAACTCCATAAAATTGTCATAATGCTTATACTTAAGGCTGCAACATGTTATGACAGGTATTACAGTCCAAATTGTGGTCATAAGTTGAGGACTACCTGCAACTCCGTCTTCTGTTTTTAAGGACTCGAAAGACATTTAGTTGGCCACTTGGCAAAGCAAAATTGTAGACGTAAGCTGGTAATACTTTGACCTTCCCTCCACCCCAAAAAAACCCCACACTTCTTATAACACTTGTTTCCTTTTTACAGGAAAGGCTTTTATTTTAAAAATAAGCAAACAAGGTTTTGATTATGGTTCCCACCAGTCCAAGCCAACAGAGCCAGTGGTCAGGAATGATGGGAATTGTTCAAAACCTCTTGAGCAAACATTGACTGACCTCTCTGGACAGTCAAAAGCAGAAAGAGAATATGCACTGCCAACAGAAAATTAGCTTTAGCAAGGTAGGTACAGGTAAATTAGGCAATAGGACAATGGGAAAGGGATGGTAGGCACACTGGTGCACTTATGCCTGCCCTTTACAGACCTCTTAGGAATGAAGTGAGGTTAAAGTTTTTGGGGTTTAGGGAAGAAACCACAGAGCCAGGTAGTGCATTCCAGGCATTGATTACTCTGTTGCTGAAGTTGTATTTTCTGCAGCCGAGTTTGGAACGGTTTACATTAAGTTTGAATCGATAGTGTGCTCGTGTATTATTGCAGTTGAAGCTGAAGAAATCATTGACAGGTAGGACATTGTGGTAAATGATTTTGTGAATTACATTTAGGTCAGATTGAAGGCGACAAAGTTCTAGGCCAGTGATGGTGGACATTTTTTTTCTCGGGTGCTGAAAGAGCGTGGGCACGAGCTGTCGCGCATGCGTGAGTGCCCACACCCATAATTCAATGCCTGGGGAGGGTGAAAACAACTTTCCCCGCCACCATCGAGGCTCTCTGAAGACCAGAAACGGCCTGCTTCCAACTTCTGCTGGACCCAGTAGGCCTGTGATTCGCCTTCCCCATACTTCAAAGACTTTCCTGGAGCTGGGGGAAGGTAAAGACACTCTTACCCATCCCCCAGAGGAAGCCCAAAATGCCCTCCCAAAGCCTCCGTGCAAGCCAAAAATCAGCTGCCTGGCACACACATGCACATTGGAGTTGAGCTAGGGCAACAGTTCGCATGCCAGCAGATATGGCTCCGCTAGCCACCTATGGCATCTGTGCCATAGGTTCGCCATCACTGTTCTAGGCTACCTAAGCCCAAAATTTCAAGTCTGGTGGAAGAAGGTATTCTGTTGCAAGCAGAGGAGTGGAGAACTCTTCTTGTGAAATATTTTTGGACTCTCTTGGTTGTATTGATATCTGATATGCAATGTGAGTTCCAGACAGGTAAGCTGTAATCAAGAATTGGTCTCGCAAATGTTTTGTATGCTCTGGTTAGTAGATTAATATTGCTGGAGAAGAAGTTACACAAGATTAGATTAATAACTCTTAGTGCCTTTTTGGCAATGTTGTTACAGCAGGCTCTGGCAGTTAGGTCATTAGAAATGAGTACTCCAAGGTCCTTGACAGAGTGCGGGTCATCTATAAGGTTGTGTCCTCCAAGTTTGTATTTGCGTTCTGATTCTTTTTGCCGATGTGTAAGACAGAATATTTATTGGTTGAGATTTGAAGTTGCCAGTTGTTTGACCATTCTGATACATAGTCAAGTTCTTTTTGAAAGGTAGCAGTATTGTCAGTGGTATTAAATAATTTAACATCGTCAGCAAAGAGGATGCAATGGCTTGTAATATGATCACAAAGATTGTTTATGTAAAGTTTGAATAGTGTTGGTCCTAGAATGCTGCCTTGAGGTACGTCACTATTGACAGGTACAGAATTTGATATGGCACTCCCTATTTTAACCACTTGCTATCTGTTTGACAAGAATGCAGTTATCCAATCATGAAGGGGACTTGAGAGGCCACAGGATTTGAGTTTCAGAAGATGTTTGCCATGTACCACTGAGTCAAAGGCTTTACAGAAGTCTATGTAAATTGCGTCTATTGTTTTACCCTGATCGAGATGTGTAGTCCATATGTTTTTGCAGTGTAGTTAGTAGTTGCAGGTTATAGGATATTTTTTTTCTGAAACCAGATTGTTTGTTAGAGGTTGTTGGTTTCTAGGTGGAGGGTAATGGATTGATTTATGATTAAATCCATGACTTTGCAGGTGACACAACATAAAAAGATTGGTCTGTAATTTTCAACATTACTTGAATGTCCTTTTTTGAAGATAGGGATGACTGTAATTGGATAACCAGCTTGAAAATCCACTGAAATTGAATTATGTTCCATTAATAAATATTGTAGAATTTGAGTCCAATTAGGAGCACTAGTGATAAAGATCAGAATCTTCTCTGAATTGGGGTACCAAGTTATCACTTAATCCATTTTTCCCAGAGCGTGTCTGTTAGTCCTTTGTTGCAAAAAAATCTAATTTATAGTTTGATGTATCTTGAGTAAAATCTTAACCCAATTCATCCCTCCATCACTACCATTCCTTCATGGTGGATAGACCTGTAGATCAAAGGTGCCATTTTCATAGGATTAAGAAATGGGGAGCAACTTCAAAACACTGAAGCTGACAACCATTTCGCAGCTTCTGAAATCATATCAGTTGGAAAATATCTGCCTAATCCCAGCTATATTGGATGGAAACAAATCAGGTTTAAATCATGGTTTATAAACAGTTATATCCTATCAATTATAATAAGTGGAATGATGAGCACCTAGAAAAGTGGTTGAAGATAGAGGAGGTCATGGGTCTTTAAGGGAGATGTTGCATCAAAGTTGCATCTTTTGCTTGTGTCAGTTGCCATACTTGTAAAAACACTGTGTCATCTTACAGATTTTGATACACACGTACAGGGGGAAAGTCATTGGGAAAAGGAAGCAGGCAGTTGCATCACCGATGTCATAGCACATTGTATGTTACCTTTTATTCTGCTATGCAAAAAGGAATGGTCAGTAGCCCCAGATATTTCCTTATTTATTAATTAAATTTATATGCCACTTATCTCACTCTGTATAAGAGACTTTGACTTTGTTTTTCAATGACTGTGCTCTCTCAATGATTTTTCCTCTCTCCAGGAGTTAAGGGAATTATATTTTATGTTTCCTGCATTTTTTTCCCCATGTGAAATAACTTAGAGATGTAGATAAGCCTGAAAGAATATCAAGAAGTTTTCAGTTTCTCTGTTTGGCAACTACAACACTAGCTATCTTAGAATTTTTTTATATAGCATAATTAAGCTCCAGTGATTTCATTTTTAAAATAAACATTATCATCTTTCTATACTACCATAATGCTTAGATTTTTATGTAGAATGAATAACTGCATCTTGAAATCTAGTTTTTATTATTTTTGTTAGCAGGTTTTAAATCCTTTTAAAGATTGTTAAGATCAGGTTTTTTTGGTACTAAGTTTAGGGCTTTTGGTTTTAGTTTAAAAGCCTTTTATTTCAACTTTACCTACTATTTTCACCTGTTCCTTTAACCCTTATCTTTTTTCCTGCAACTCAAACTGTAGTATTTACTCTCTAGGGTGAACTTGGGCTATCTGATAGAGGTAACATATGTCGCTCTTAGGCAACTGGGCCTTGAGAGATAACTCTTGCTTACTTAGCTCTTTGTTTTAAAATAGCATTGATGATCTTCTCCAACCTAGAACTCTCCACATGGGTTTGAACATACATAATAATGATAATTAGGAAAGGCCATCTCAAAAGAACTCAATGGGACTTTGATTCTGCTCTTCTAGCCTAACTTACAGCGGTGCTTCAAAAGGAGACACCTTTCCTAACTGGCATTGCAACACTCAGCACATTATCTCTCTGGCCTTGTGCAAACATCAGAAAATTAATCACTAGTGAATTATTACCTAGTCATTTCTGTTATTCAGGGTGTCTGGAACAGAAGGGCTCTCTGTATCCAACTCATCACCACTGACAATTCAGGAGGAAGGATATATTCTGTAGCAACCAGATGGATGGGCAGGTTGGGACCCTTTTAGAAATATGTGGCTACTGTCTGTGATATCTTGGCCCCAAGTGACAACACTGATTTGTTGCATTTGGTATTATGTAGATTGATTTATAGCTGTCCTTCAGGATTGCATGTGCAATATTTCCTGGGCTTCTTATTGCACCTGGGATATTCCTCAAAAAAAAGGTTGTACAGTGTTCCCTCAATTTTCGCAGGTTCGAACTTCGCGAAAAGTCTATACCACGGTTTTTCAAAAATATTAATTTAAAAATACTTTGCAGGTTTTTTCCCTATACCACGGTTTTTCCTGCCCGGTGACGTCATGTGTCATCGCCAAACTTTTGTCTGCCTTTAATAAATCTTTTTTTAATAATCTTTAATAAATAAATATGGTGAGTAATAATCTAAATGGTTTCTAAGGGAATGGGAAATTGCAATTTAGGGGTTTAAAGTGTTAAGGGAAGGCTTGTGATGTTCATAGCAAAAAATAGTGTGTTTACTTCCGCATCTCTCCTTCGCGGAAATTCGACTTTCGCGGGCGGTCTCGGAACACTGTACAGTGTATTCTGAATTACAGCCTTTCCCCTCTGTGTTTTTTTGCCTTTGGCTTCTCTTCCCATTTCCTACAGGTGTTTGGCATCTGGTTCCATAACATTTTTGCCTTCTGTTTCCTGGCTTGCAACATCTGTGTGTTTGGGTAGGGAATTCAAGAATATCCTCCACCCTGGTCTTTGAGAACATGTTTTCAAAATAATAAAGATTCAAGTGTGTTCTTTATGAATATGTTGATTGTAAAAACTACTGGTATATATTCCTGGCCTTGGACTTACCTATTATAAAACCAGGGATGAAGAAAAGAAAGCTGTGCTTAATACCTAGAATTCTGACAAGCACTGAAAACACTTTAAAACTACTTAATCAACAAGAAGAAAGAACTCAGCAGCATAATTTGGAAATATGTATGAAATGTCAAAGCAATGCGGGAGTACGATTTTACTACTTTTGTTCATCGGAGCCTTAGAAATGAGATTTCTAGCATAGTGTAGTGGCAGACAAATAATACTCTTACATTACTGTGAATTATCACATGGCATAGCTTTTCAACTCCCCCCCCTTTTTTTTCACCTTATGGCTTGAAGATAATGAATACATCTGCTATGCCACAGGTGTCAAACTTGATCGTGTCATGTGACGTATTGTGACGGTTTTTGCCTTTGCGATGCCGGGGTGGGTGTGGCCTGCACATGATGTATCTGGCCCACGGGCCACCAGTTTGACATCCCTGCACAACTATGCCTTGTTTTGACCAAGAAATGGAGAATTTGTTTGTTTGTTTGTTTGTTTGTTTATTTATTAGATTTGTATGCCGCCCCTCTCTGCAGACTCGGGGCAGCTCACAACAGTGATAAAAACAATATATAATGACAAATCTAATAATTAGAATCTAAAATAACAATTGTACATTTAAAAATCTAAAAGCAAGGAACCCCAATATAAAAAACATACATACAGTTATATCATGCACAAAAACTACATAGGCAGGGGGAGGTGTTTCAGTTCCCCCACGCTTGACAACAGAGGTGGGTTTTAAGGAGTTTACAAAAGGCAGGGAGGGTGGGGGCAGTTCTAATCTCTGGAGGAAGCTGATTCCAGAGGGTCGGAGCTGCCACAGAGAAAGCTCTTCCTCTGGGTCCCGCCAGACGACATTGTTTAGTCGACGGGACCTGGAGAAGACCAACTCTGTGGGACCTAACCGGCCGCTGGGATTCGTGCGGCAGAATTTGCAATTATCCTAATTTGTGTTTGAACTGCAATTCACAACAGCCCACGTCATTTAGACATACTGGCTGGAGCCTTTGTGAGTTGTAGTTCAACAACATCTGGAGGGATACTTTTTTTAACCTTTGCTTTGAAGCAGTTAGTGAACTTTAAGCAGGAGCCAACGACTGTGCACATGATTCAGAGAGCCTGGCTGCTGTTGTATATTTATGCAGCAATTGATATGCTGTCTATATTGCTGTTATCATGATGCTAAAGATTAGTGTGTTCATCGATGTAAATCAGTGTTTCTCAAGTTTAGGAACTGTAAGACTTCAACTCCCGGAAGTATCCAGCCAGAATGTTGTCCCTCTACTGCTCATAGGCATCCCATGGGATCAGGGGTGGATTCCAACTTACATTGCTGCTGGTTTGATCCCTCCTGTGCCACATTAACGTGCACACTTTGCGTATATGTGCATGCGCAGTAACATTTTTTTTAAAAAAAATTAAGCCAAAGAAAAGATGGTGACCGCATGCACAAAACTGGAACTCTGCTTCTGCACGTGCTCAGAAAAAAAATTTTTTTTAATTTTTTTTTAAAAAAAATAAATAAATAAAAAGTTGGCAGTCCCCATGGACCAGCATTGATGGAGCTGTTTCAGTGACACCATTGTGACATCATGAGCGAGTCACTATCAGTTCGGGCAAACAGTCTGAACCGGGAAGTACAGTATTAAGATGATTATGAAAAATCAAAAAAGGCACTGTTAAAGAAAAAGGATTTTGACTCCTTCTTAAATGAAAAAGCAAGTGGCCAACATTTATAATTATTATTATTATTTATTATGATTTATTAGATTTGTATACCGCCCCTCTCTGCAGACTCGGAGCGGCTCACAAATCCAATTATTAAAACAATTTAAAACCCTTAATATAAAAACAATCATACATCTCATACAAACCATACATAAAATGGAAACGGCCCAGGGGAATTAATTTCCCCATGCCTGACGACAGAGATGGGTTTTAAGGAGTTTGCGAAAGGCAAGGAGGGTGGGGGCAATCCTAATCTCTGGGGAGAGTTGATTCCAGAGGGCCGGGGCCACCACAGAGAAGGCTCTTCACCTGGATCCCACCAGACGACATTGTTTCATCGATGGAACCCGGAAGAGCCGCCCCGAGTT
Organism: Erythrolamprus reginae; assembly: GCF_031021105.1. NCBI lineage: Eukaryota > Metazoa > Chordata > Lepidosauria > Squamata > Dipsadidae > Erythrolamprus > Erythrolamprus reginae. The sequence continues at coordinate 328,934,718 of NC_091951.1, read as the reverse complement.
TTCGGAGAGGGGCGGCATATAAATCCAATAAATGAAATAAATGAAAAGACCAACTCTGTGGGACCTTACCAGTATTGAAGGTGTCTGGGCTCCAAGTAACATACCAGTAGCAAACAAAACTCTGAGGCAGGTAGATTCCTCAAAGAATTTATTGGATATGTTACATTGGCACAGGCTGGTGAAAACCGACTCTGACTATTCTCGTGCTAATTAAAAGTATAAATTTTTCACTTTCTTAAAACAATCAGTCACATGGTCCAATCAGGATACTGTCCAGTTGCTAGGTGACTCCAGTCCCCTCCTTCCTAGCACCTGCAGGAATGTCCTTGATTCCCAAGAGAAAGTATTTTGTTTTGACCACAAACCACAATAATCTTTGTTTCCCCCTCCCTGTCCCTCTTCTCCAGTGTGTCAGCCCTGAGACCTTAAAATGGCCTCAGTCAGGCCAGCTTTAGGACTAGTTCATTTCAAAGGAGTCAGAGGCAACTCACCCTAGATACTATGTGTGAAAGGAAGAGGGTGAACTCAGGCCCTCCCTAATAATTAACAGAATATGTTGTGGATGCAAATAGGTTGGTCAGTCTGGGAGGATTTTGTCTGTTGGTGTGAAACAATAAATAATTCAGCTTGGAAGAATTTCCATACAGATAATCCACAACATAATTGAGCCAAAAATTTCTGTTGCTAAGGCAGTTGTTGAGTGAGTTTTGTTCCATTTTACGATCTTTTTGCCTCAGTGAATCATCCAATCATTAAGCGAATCTGGCTTCCCCCATTGACTTTGCTTGTTGGAAGCCAGTTGGGAAGATTACAAATGGAGATCACATGACCCCAAGGCAGTGGAACTGTCATAATTACATGCCAGTTGCCAAACATCCAGATTTTGGTCACATAACTGCAGGGATGCTGCAAAAGTCATAAATGTGTAAACTAAGCAGAAGTCATTTTTTTCAATGTCGTCATAATATCAAACAATTACTAAATCAATGGTTGTAAGTTGAGAAATACCTCTATGTCATTCACAGTTTGGGGCCTGACAGGAGATCCCAGACTTTGTCTTTTTTGTTACTGTTGTTTTAAACACTAGGACAGGGGTATCAAACTCAAGGCCCAGGGGCCGGATCCGGCCTGCAGGATGCTTAGATCTGGCCTAAGCGTAGGCATAGTTGGCTCTTCTGTGACTGGTAGACTTCTACTACCAGAATTCCTGAGCCAGTCGTGCTAGCTCAGGAATTCTGGGAGTTGAAGTCCGCATGTCATAGAAGAGCCAACTTTGTCTACCCCTGATCTGGCCCATGGGGCCATTGTGGAAACAGTTAAAGACCGGCCCGTGATACTTCTACCAGAAAAAAACCTCATTGGGAGGGCTGCTTGCAGGACACCCTCCCTCCCCAGCTCCATTTTTACTGGCAGAGGGTTTCACAGCCGAAAACGCCGCCACAGGTGCCCCTGACACAAATTATGTCCAGCTGGCCATGCTTCCCCCTTGAAGTAAAGCAATCTGATGTGGCCTTCAATGAAATGAGTTTGACACCCCTACACTTACAGGTTCCTGTCTTAATAGCTTGTGTTTTAATAGCTTGTGTTTTAAGTATTTTGCTGCAATTGTAAAAGCAGTAAAAAAAAATTACCACTTAGAATGGGTAACAGAGAATAACATGATATTACGTTATCTCCTATCTCCTTGGATTTTTAAAAAATAGCACAAGGGTGAAGCATTTACAATTACTAAAACTCTATAACCTAATGTATTTCCCACTTTTGGAGCCTGAACAGGTAGCCTGTTAGAAGTGGGTCTTTTGAGTATGTCTCAGTAAATTATATTTGTATGTCCTTATATCTTTTCAAAAGCACTTCATGGTGTTGCTTTGTATTTTCACTCAAACCTAGGGAAATGACATTTTACATTGAAAAAATATATATAGGTTTTCTCATTAGACACTAGAGACTGTTTTTAAATTTCAAAAGAAGAGCAAAGGGGAAAGGAAAAGATAAAAGAAAAGAAAAAAAGGTTCTAGCTGAGGAGTGCAGGTAAAATTGTTGGCACTCCAATTGATGCAGTAGACAAATTGGTTTATTCTTATTATGCAGTCAGAGCTAGGATCAATGATGCTTGTGATTACCTCCTCATCCACATATTCTGCTTTTTTTTCATACTCTGTGCTAGGATTATTTTGGGGTTTAAATTATAGTTTTCAAATATTTTCTGCTTCACATTATTTAGTAATTTCAGATATAGAAGCTTCTGGGAAGTAGAAAAGAGTTTTCGACCCATCTGTTGCTTTTGAACTACAGGCAACCCAACTTGACACAGAGAAATAAGAACATGTAGAGTGGTTTAATGTTTTGAAAGTACTTACTTGAACTACTGTTGCTAATATCTCTGATTTTTTTAAAAAAATGTCTCAAATTATTTCAAAAAATAGTAAAAAAACAACAACAGTTAAACCTATGTTCAAAAACATTCTGAATGATAAATGGTTGATTGTCAAGATAAGGTTTGAAAGCAAAAATATGTTAATAATCAAACCAACAATATATTTTTCTTTAACAAGTAGAAATGATGCTGAAGAACCTTCCTAAAGTGGAATTATTATTAAATTGATCCACTTGGTTTAGGAGTAGCTGGAAACGGGGCTTAGCAAGAAACTATCAGCTTTCCACAAGATCTGGAATAGATTTGAGCAGGACTGGTTCGGACTGGTTCACCCAATGATGTCACCGGATCGGTCGGTGCTGGTTTGTGGGTATTGTCATCTTTTTTAAAAAATTGTTTATTTGTTATTATTTCCTTCTGATCATGCGCAGAAGCTGAGTTCCAGCACTGTACATGCGGTCGCCATCTTGTTTTTCGCCTTTTTGGGGGGAGGGGGGTGTTTCTGGTTATTACACATGTGCTCGTGCACAAAGCAGATGTGTGCTATGAGGCGTGCCCACATAGCATGGGAGGAAGCGAACCAACAGTGAGGTAAATTGCAACCCACCGCTGGATCTGAGGTATAGATAATCTTCTCTCCTGCCCCATAATCCAGGATTTCTTTTTGATGTGTTGCGTGTATGAGAAAGGGATCTTGGGGTTTTGGTGGACAGCTCAACGAAGATGTCAACCCAATGCGCAGCAGCAGTAAAAAAACCTAAATTCCATGCTTGGCATGATTAGGAAGGGAATCGAAAATAAGTCAGTACCTCTGTACAAATCGATGGCGAGACCATACTTGCACTACTGTGTACAGTTCTGGTCACCGCACCTCAAGGATATAATGGAACTGGAAAAGCTGCAAAAAGTGCAACAAGAATGATCAAGGAAATGGAGCCCCTCCCTTATGAAACCAAATTGCAACTCCTTGGTCTCTTCAGCCTTGAAAGACGGTGTTTAAGGGGTGACTTGATTGAAGTGTATAAAATCATGCATGGGGTAGAAAAGGTGGATAGAGAAAAATTCTTTTAGAGAAAAAATATTTTCTCTATCACACAATACTAGGATGAGGGGGCACTCCCTAAAGCTCATAGGTAAGAAAGTGAGGACAAATAAAGGGAAATATTTCTTCACCCAGAGGGTCATTGGTTTATGGAATTCACTTCCAGAAGAGGTCATGACAGCTGTCAGCCTGGATAGCTTCAAGGCAGCATTAGACAGGTTCATGGATGCCAAGTGTATTGGTGTTTATTGAAATGGATGTCCATGTGCCACCTCTATGTTGGTTGAGGCAGGCAGGATTCCTTTGAGTACCATTTGTTGGGGGTCAAGGGAAAGGGAGGGTTTTGCTTTCTCCTTCTGCTCAAGATCCCCATGGACAATTGGTGGGCCACTGTCCAGAATGCTGGACTCAATTGGCTTTGGCCTGATTCAGCATGGTTCTTCTTATGTTCTATGAGTTAGCAGCCTTTGTCCCAGAATTGTTAACAACAGCTGCAAGTGATTAATGCATATCTATGTCAGTTTGCAGATGATTGTTTGGAGATTTGGAGATGATTGTTATTATTTTTTAAATCACAATCTTGTCAAAATGGAGATCATTTTGAGAAGATTGTGATTTTTAAAAAACAATCATCTCCATTTTATTTTTTTTTAATTGTTATTATTTTATTGTAGAGACAATACACTTTCTTTATAGGGACCCTCTGGAGTCTTTCATATTCTGAATTCTCCTTCCCTCTCTTTCTAATCTTTCATTTGCTTCAGATGTAAGTCTATCATCAAAACAACTTTTGGGATGGACGATCTCATCCCTTATTTATTTTATTTATTTGTCAAGCATGTATAAGATTAGAATTCTTGGAGAGGGGTGGCATACAAATCTAATAAATTATTATTATTATTATTATTATTATTAACAGATATAGGTATAAGCATGGTTATTAATACATGAAATGGATACAAATAACGAGGGACATTAGGACAGGGACGGTAGGCGTGTTGGTGTGCTTATGCATGCTCCTTACATCCCTTACAGGAATAGGGTGAAGTCAACAGTAGATAGTCTAAGGTTAGACTAGTTGAGTCTTCGGAGAGGGGCGGCATACAAATCTAATAAATTGAATTGAATAGAATTGAATTGAATTAAAGTTTTGGGGGTTTGGTGAAAAAAACCACAGAGTTAGTGTATTCAGGCATTGACCTCTGTTGCTGAAGTCGTATTTCCTGCAATCAAGTTTGGCGTGGTTTACCTTAACTTTGTATCTAGTGTATGCTCGTGTATTATTGTGGTTGAAGATGAAGTAGTCATTGACAGGTAGAACATGATTGTAGTAAATAATTTTATGTAGTACGCTTAGGTCAGACCAAAGGTGGCGTAGTTCTAAATTGTCTAAGCTCAAAATTTCAAGTCTGATGGTATTGTGCTGTGAATAGAGGAATGGAGGACTCTTCTCGCAAAATATCTCTGGACTCTCTCAAATGTATTAACAGGGTGTCCAGCAAACCTGGGAAACGGAATTATCAGGGAAATTGGTGATTCCATAAATATAAGGGAATTATCGGAATTTGTGAAAAAAAAATGGAATAAATCAGGGGGAAAAAACCAAACTATTAAAATGTTTAAAAGTCAGGGAAAAATCATATTAAAAAAACGGATTGTGCTGCCTGGCAGAGTCAAGTAAAAATTAGCATAACTGTGGCAACAACTTGCTTCCTCAGCTACTGATATTTCTCCATGGTTTAGCTGTTTCGTATGACATTATCAACAACTGTGCCTTAACTAGATCACAAGTTACAGGGAAATGTCAGGGAAATATCAGGAAATTTCAAAATTATTTTCCCCTGGAAACCCTGATAAATGTCTGATATGCAGTGCGGGTTCCAAATAGATGAGCTGTATTCGAGAATTGGTCTAGCAAATGTTTTGTATGCTCTAGTTAGCACTACAATATTGCCAGAGAAGAAGCGATGCAAGATTTGGTTAAAAACTCTTAATGCTTTTTTGGTAATGTGGTTACAGTGCACTCTGCCATTACATGATTAAAGATGAGTACTTCAAGCTCTTTGACAGAGTGAGGGTTGTCTACAAGGCCGTGTCCATCCAGTTTGTATTTTATGTTTATGTTTATTTATTTATTTATTTACCCTTCATGGCATCGGACCAGAATACCTCCGGGACCGCCTTCTGCCGCACGAATCCCAGAGACCGATTAGGTCCCACAGAGTTGGCTTTCTCTGGGTCCCATCGACTAAACAATGTCGTTTGGCAGGCCCCAGGGGAAGAGCCTTCTCTGTGGCGGCCCCTACTTTCTGGAACCAGCTCCCCACGGAGATTAGAACTGCCCCCACCCTCCCTGCCTTTCGTAAACTCCTTAAAACCCACCTTTGCCATCAGGCATGGGGGAATTGAGACATCTCCCCCGGGCCTATACAATTTAAGTATGGTATGTCTGTGTGTATGTCTGTTTTAATAACGGGGATTTTAATGTTTTCTTTTTTAATCGTTAAATTATTGGATTTGTTTTGAACTGTTTTCTATTGTTGTTGTGAGCCGTCCGGAGTCTACGGAGAGGGGTGGCATACAAATCTAGTAAGTAAGTAAGTAAGTAAGTAAGTAAGTAAGTAAGTAAGTAAGTAAGTAAGTAAGTAAATTTATTTATTTATTTATTTATTTATTTATTTATTTATTATTTATTTATTATTTTATTATTTAATTATTTAATTATTTTATTATGTCTTTTAATGCCTCTAAGCCCTATCCATTCCTAAACATTTTTGGTGTGGTTGCTTTTAGTGAAAGCAAATCTGAATGGACTCTTTCTTGCCAGTATTTGTGTTCGCTTTGTTTATGTCCTTCTCCAGCTTAAAGGGGATTATTCAGTACTGTACAGAAGATGGGAACCTAACCACAGGATGCAAGTGGGAGGGTGGGCTGAGTTGGCGGGAGGAAAGAACATTCCATTCAGAAATAGCAAAAGTCACTAGCACTTTACAAGCAATAATCTGTCCATGCTATAAATATAATGGAGGAGGAGGAGGAGTTCCATGTTGTCCCTCTAACTACTCACAATATATGTTTAAATTATATGCAAGAAGGATGGTGCTCCATCACACTGTCCATCAATACATCTTAGCCATTTTCCAGCCACTCACCCCTCGTTGTGGTTTCCATGGCCAGTGCTTGCTGCGTCAATTGATCAAGAAAAGGGGGGGGGGAGTTGCAAAAGGGAAATGAGAGATGGAAGAAAGGTTAACGATATAAATCATGCCATTGCTACCCACCTTGGTGATGTGGAAATTTTAAAGCTGCCAAAATACATGTTGTAGGTGCCTGGTGCCTGGTTGATGTAGATTTACACTTTCCCCTGTTCAGAGAGGACTAACTAAGCTTTCTTCTAGGATTTTTTTTTACCCTCCAACTTTTTATTTTTATTTATTTGTTTTGTCAAGTACATATTGGAGGTATGTAAAGATATAAGAATATTCACATACATGATACTAGTAAAAATAAAAAGAAACATTAGATATAAGAATATTCATATACATGACAATAGTAAAAAAATAAAAGAAACATAAACAGAAACATTATGACAGGGGACGGAAGGCACACTGGTGCACTTATGCACGCCCCTTAATGACCTCTTAGGAATCGGGAGAGGTCAACAGTAGATAGTCTTAAGGGTAAAGTTTTGGGTGTTAGGAGATGATACTACAGAGTCTGGTAGTGAGTTCCATGCATCAACTACTCGGTTACTAAAGTCATATTTCCTGCAGTCGAGTTTGGAGCGGTTTATATTAAGCTTGTATCTGTTGTGTGCTCATGTGTTGTTGTGGTTGAAGCTGAAGTAGCCATTGACAGGAAGGACCTCGTATCATAGATTAGAATAGATTAGAACCAGAGATTAGAATTGCCCCCACCCTCCTCGCCTTTCGTAAGCTCCTTAAAACCCACCTCTGCTTGTCAGGCATGGGGGAACTGAGATATTCTTTCCCCCTAGGCCTCTACAATTTATGCATGGTATGTTTGGTTTTATAAATAAGGGTTTTTTAGTTGTTTTAGTATTGGATTGTTAACAATCTATGGATTGTTAAATGCTGTTTTTATCACTGTTGTTAGCCGCCCCGAGTCCACGGACAGGGGCGGCATACAAATCCAATAAATACATAATAAATACATAAATATGATTTTATGACCTATGCTTAGATTGTGTTTAAGGCAATGTAGTTCTAAGCTTTCAAGGATAGAAAGCTTTCTTAGCTCTCTATCCTGGAATTCACTAGTGATTTCCATCCAGATATTAACCGACTGATGCTGCTTAGCTTTTGGGGACCGCAAGGCTGGAGCTCAGCCACTGAGCGTGCCAAGCAAACAGCCAAGCAACTTGTGACTAAATGTAAACGTTGCTCCACCTTCTTTTGGACTGCAGCTCTGAACATGCTGTTCAAAGCTGGGTGTCGTCCTTGAGGTGACAGATGTTGACATTTCCCTGCCTCAAAGAATGGCATCAATTACAGCAGCCTCCTGTGATTTTTCTGAGGAAAAGCAGCCGAGTTAGCCATTTTGGAGAGGGAGGCGTGTCATCTTCTCCCTTAGCAAATCTTTGCCATTATATTCCTTAAAGATCTGCTTTCTCAGAGGTCCTGTTTTTCTTTACCTTTTCTATCTTATTTATTTATTAATCAGATTTGTTTGCCGCCCCTCTCCGTAGACTCGGGGCAGCTAACAACAATAATAATACAATGTAAACAAATCTAATATTTAAGTTAATTTAAAAAACCCCAATTTAAGAAACCATCTATTTATTTTTGCTTCAGTCTTTTTAGACAAGGCATGAGTTGCTGTCAATATCTTTTTGTAGGTGAGGTCTCCAGAACTGAACACAGTATTCCAAATGTGGTCTCACCAGCGCTCTATATAAGGGGATCACAATCTCCCTCTTCCTGCTTGTTATACCTCTAGCTATGCAGCCAAGCATCCTACTTGCTTTTCCTACTGCCCGACCACACTGCTCACCCATTTTGAGACTGTCAGAAATCACTACCCCTAAATCCTTTTCTTCTGAAGTTTTTGCTAACACAGAACTGCCAATGCAATACTCAGATTGAGGATTCCTTTTCCCCAAGTGCATTACTTTACATTTGGAAACATTAAACTGCAGTTTCCATTGCTTTGACCATTTATCTAGTAAAGCTAAATCATTTACCATATTACAGACCCCTCCAGGAATATCAACCCTATTGCACACTTTAGAGTCATCGGCAAATAGGCAAACCTTCCCTACCAAGCCTTCCCCTATATATATATACTGTACACTTTAAATAAACGAGCTGCCTAGACATAAAGTTACATAAAGGCAGAGCTGCAGATAATGGGAAATTTAGCAAGTCATAAAACCCCAGCTGCTGTTTTCTTCTTCTTCTTCAAGTAATGGTACTTCGTATTATCTTATTCTGAACCTGAGAATTTGTGAGGATGCTATTGTGATTAAGGTATGATGCAGGGGCTGAATGAAATCAGTGTGAAGAGATCACAGATGAGTCACATGAAATACAATGAGCTGTGCCATTTATTTTTTTATTTTTTGTGTGTTTTTGTCTCTGGAATAGAATACTGCTTTTTTTGCCTCTGTTTTTTCTCCCACAATATAATTTTAGTCTCTCCCTATTTTATCTATTATTTAATATATTCTGCTTTCCAGCTATGATGCCTTTTTTTAAAGTCGCATCTTATTCTTTGTTATATATGCAGTGTTCCTGCAAATAGTTTATAGCTAGAGAATTATTTATTTATTTTAATTTAATTTTTATATTTAGATTTGTATGCCGCCCCTCTCCGTAGACTCGGGGCGGCTCACAGCAATGATAAAAACAATATATAATGACAAATCTAATAGTTAAACTCTAAAATAACAATAATACATTTAAAAAGTCTGAAAAACAAGAAACCCCAATATATAAAAAACATACATACAGTCATATCATACACAGAAAACTACATAGGCAGGGGGAGATGTTTCAGTTCCCCCACGCTTGACGACAGAGGTGGGTTTTAAGGAGTTTACGAAAGGCAAGAAGGGTGGGGGCAGTTCTAATCTCTGGAGGTAGCTGATTCCAGAGGGTCGGAGCCGCCACAGAGAAGGCTCTTCCACTGGGTCCCGCCAAATGACATTGTTTAGTTGATGGGACCGGAGGAGACCAACTCTGTGGGACCTAACCGGTCGCTGGGATTATGTGGTTTTGTTTGCTATTTTTGTACTCTCTAAACCAGAGATGGGGAATTATAGCCCCTTTATGATTTGTGGACTTCAGCTCCCAGAATTCCTGAGCCTGCCATGATGGCTCAGGAATTCAGGGAGTTGAAGTCGACAGATCATAAAAGGACCATAGTTCCCCACCCTTACTCTAAACAGTACCTTTTTATTATTGTGTAAATCCATATGAGCATGTGGAAATTTGATTCTTCAACCACCAATAGTCTGGACCAACTATATGTTGGGGTACAGTTGTTCTCTACACGTGGAAAAGGTTGCTGAAGCCTTAACAATTTAAATTAAATCAGCCCAATGAAATATCATTAAAGCCGCAAGAATGAAAAGGGGAATGAAGATATCTTTTCAAGGCACGAATCAAAGAGACCTATGCTCCCTCCCTCTTAATATTGATGTTAGAGTTACCTGTGAACCAAATGAAGTTCCACTAACTGGCGTTTGTGTCTTTAGCAGCATATAAGCAGCTTAATAAAGACCTGTACAGATCTAAGTAAATAAATGAGCAGGTGACACTTTCCACAGTGTGGCGATAAGCCTTATCAGCTGCTAGAGTTTGTATATGTAGTTTCCTTTTCTTTAGATTTGTATTCTCCATCCCCCTTTGTTGACTAAACTTTGGCAGTGTGAGACCCAAGCACAACACCACTGGTTGACTCCCATTCTTGCCCCAGCTGCTGCCAACCTAGCAGTTCGAAAGCATGCAAATGAAAGTAGATAACTTCAATGGGAAGGTAACAGCGTTCCATGCACCTTGGTCTATAGTCATGGGGGTCACATCAGCCTGGAAGCTTCTTTGGACAACACTGGCTCTCTTGACTAGAGAGTTGAGCACCACCTCCTAGAATTCAACACACTGTACAAGGGGAACCTTTAGCTTTTTTTCATATTGAATTTTTTTGAATTGAATTTATTAGATTTATATACAGTGTTCCCTCGATTTTCGCGGGTACGAACTTCGCGAAACGGCTATACCACGGTTTTTCAAAAATATTAATTAAAAAATACTTTGCGGGGTTTTTTCCCTATACCACGGTTTTTCCCGCCCGATGACGTCATCCGTCATCCGTCATCGCCAAACTTTCGTCCACCTTTAATAAATATTTTTTTTAATAAACTTTAATAAATAAGCATGATTAGTAATAATCTAAATGGTTGCTAAGGGAATGAGAAATTGCAGTTTAGGGGTTTAAAGTGTTTAGGGAAGGCCTGTGATACTGTTCGTAGCCAAAAATAGTGTATTTACTTCCGCATCTCTACTTCGCGGAAATTCAAATTTTGCGGGCGGACTCGGAATGCATCCCCCGCAAAAATCGAGGGAACACTGTACCGCCCTTCTCAAGGACTCAAGGTGGCATACAAAGATTTTTTAAAAACATTATACAATCAATAAAACCCCATAAATTAAAACATTCAACTGTCAATCAATCATCATAAAACCTTTGTATACACATTCATCATAAAACATTCATTTGTCTTTCATTGATTCGGAGCAGTGTGTTGTTGCTCAGCAGCCCCAGGCCTGGTGGCAAACCCTTGTTTTTACGGCCTTTCGGAAGGTCAGGAGAATGGGGGCGGTGAGGATCTCTGGCGGAAGTTGATTCCAGAGAGCCAGAGACTCAGAGAGAAGGCTCCATGGTCCTGCCAGCCAATGTCAACAGGACTGAGAGGAGGCCAACTCTGTGGGATCTGACCGGTCGCTGGCAGAGGTGGGCTGCTAAGTTGGAACAGTGATGGGTGCTCGCCTCCATGGCTTTGAGTGCTAGCGGAGTCCAGAGCAATTACGGTACTGCGCCTGATCAGGTAGAAAAATTGCACACAGACACGCAGGGTCCCCTACGCTAGCACTCAGAGCCATGGGGGCGAACACACATCACTGTTCCACCTTAGCAGTCCACCTCTGGTCGCTGGGATGTGTGAGGCAAAGATGGTCCCCATAAACAGCCATTCTCCATTACAATTTAACATTTATGTATACAAATCAAGGTGGAGAACATACCTAATACTTCTCCTATTTTTCCCGCAACAACAACCCTGGCCTAAAAGAGAGTGATTGGTCCAATTTTCATGCCTAAATTGACTCTAGAATTCACAAGCTCGTGATTTCTAAGCTGTTGTAGTTAGCTCTGGCCCAGCTCCTGCTCCAAGGACTGTGGATGTTGGGGAGACATCCACATGCTGCAGGCCTGTTTTGCCCCTGGTGGAATCTGCTGATGAAGGCTCCTCTGACCAAGAAGACATGAGTGACAGGGAGGAGGAGAGTGTGGCAGACAGCTCAGAAGGAGATCAATTATCTAGCTCCTCCTTGGATTCAGAACAAGAGTTAATGATACAGCCACGCATGCGGAGAGTGATGCATAGGCAACAACAACTGAGAGATTATTATCAAAGAAAATGAGGCCACCTGTGGTTGAGTGGGACTGTGGTAATTAGTGAGGCTGCTATAAATAGCAGCCTGTGGGTTTGGCCATTGTGGAGGATTATATGATTGTTGTGTTTCGTGACTGCTTTACTGACTTTGACTTTTTGTGTGCTGATTTTTCCCCGCTTTGAAACTAAACCAGAGCAAAGTGTGTTTCACTTTGTGAAAGAAGGACTGTGAATTGCCTCACAGCTGCAAGCTAAGTATCACAGAACTGATAAGGGACTTGTATAAATTACCAGTTTGTTTGGAGACGAGTGCTCTTTGCTATACCAAAAGAGGGCTTAGTTTAAGTGAATTTTCATTATAAAGAACATTGTTTTGAATTTTCAAACGTGGATGTGTCTGAAATTTGTACCTGTGAATTTTTGGGAGGATTCTACCAGAGAGCCCGACAGAACATAAGCCAACACCTTAAGCCAGTGTTTCTTAACCTTGACAACTTTAAGATGTGTTTCCAAGGTTGAGAAGCACTACCTTAATCACTGTATCAAATTGGTTCTCAATAATTAAAATGCTGGGCTGAAACGTTGGTCTCTTCTGTTCTTATTCATTGAGCTGGATTACATTGCTGGTCTTTCTCTAAGGAGTTTGAACCAGTTAATGCTTTGCAGGTAATTATTATTAAGGCATATTCTAGGATCAGACCTACCCTTAGAAGTATTTAATAGGCTTCAACCTCTCTGGTGAATATGTAAGAAGGGATAAAACAAATGGCACATTGATTCAGAAACTACTGAAAAGAAACTACTTGGGTTGTCTTGTGTATTTTAGAAAATTCAGAATCTCTATTTGACACACACACACACACCCATCATAGTTTTTCTGGAAAAAATAAACACAAAGTGGAGTATCTATCATAATTCTATGAAACATGATGTATAATTTTTTCATAATTTTTGGAGAAGATATGTGAGAGTTCCACTTTTCGAGAATTTATTCAGCACCTTGTTTTGAATATTCCATTGTGATATGCCAAGAATGTGGATAAGAACCAGAATTTAGACATGGCTGCAAAAAATAACAACTGAAAAATTAAAGTATCCTTGTCTTTTCAGAATGCACTGATCATTGTCAAATGGGCCTGTAGATGGTTTATCCATCAGGGCACAAGTGTTCCTATTTATAAATCTTTGTGACACAGTCTATTATCCTTAACTGTTATCTGAAGTTGCAAATATTGATTGGAAGCATGAATTATATTTTTCGTTGACCAGGTGTTGTGTTTTTCCTGAATCAATACTTTTACTTTGATCTACAAGCATTATTTTTTCAAGCCAATATGGCTTGCACCTAACTGGATTATTAGCAGTGTAGAAGGAAGAGAAGAAAGACATTCTGTAATTTCTTTATTTTGCTACAAATTAAAACATAACTTTTAATGTAACTATTTAAAATGTAACTATTTTCAAAGGTGTGAAGAATCTAAGTTAAATACCAGTTCATCACTCTGTGATTTTTGAGGGCGTGAGGCTGAATCAGTTCTAAATTCTCAATATCTTATAGCACCATCCTATATATACCGTGTGCCATTTATGTTCAGATAATTTTTGTCTGAGGAGAGGCTGAACATAAAGATTGTACTCACAAGGCATGTTTTAAGCATTGAAAATTGAATTTCATTTACTGAATCCAATTGTTCACACTGTGGGCTTTCATAATACATTAGATGAAAATGTGATTGGAAAATATGGGATTTGGTATGTTGTGGTCCAGCCTGTGGTCTAGTTGACATGCACTGTTAACTTTCTAGTAAGAATCCTTTCTTGATAATTTGCTACAGCTAATCTTATTTGGCCGGTAAAATCCCAAAATGTGGACATTTGGCCAAAGAAACATCTGTTGGCTTGGGTGCAGGATCCATGGGTTTTTTAAAAAATTACTTTGCACATGGATTTGTCTTATGCAGAATTCCAATAGCTTTGTTTGATGATTGGGTTGCATTTTCAAAACCATGTGCATATGAATTGACATGGGGTTTTGGAATGGCATGTCATGCCCTGTGTTTGTGTGTGCATGACATACTAACCCATGGGTTCTTTGGCACTGGTTGACAGATTTTATATTTATACCAGTCTCCCTCTGTCAGAAGCTTAGTTGTCTCAATTACTGGTTTCACATAACACATGGAACTCTAAAGTCAGTATGTTAGCTGAGTTTGCACAACATGATAGCCTTAACTATTCATGTTTGTAGTTACTCTAGTTTGTCAGGCAATTCCAACATGGAATGACAAGGTGCCCTAGAACATAATTAGTACAACTTTGGGACTGTTTTTTCATGGGTTTCTGGCTCTGCTAGACAACATTTGTCTCTGTGAATTCTGTCCATTACTTCTGGTCTCTTTTCAGAAATATCTGTAGTTCTCAAAGAACCAGGAATTCTATTGCATGTTTCAGTCATGCCCACTGAATGATTTATTTAACCTCAAGGCTGTTTGTATAACTTTTCTCTCAACCTTATTTTCATGAGATCTAGTGTAAATATGTTTGCTTTTAGTCAAAATAAGAGTCTTTTCCTTTTCTTTTTTTTGCTTTAGCTTTAAAAGAAAAGGAAGGAAGAGATACGTTAATTTGCATAGGTAAGATCCACACAGCTAGATGCCCAGCACTTTTCCTGTGAATTAGTTCTGCATGGATACAAAACTCTTTTTTTTTTTTTTTGGCTGCATGAAGAAAATGTAACCTATTGAACCCCAATAATAGAGGACTGGATAGTAGTTTTCTCATAAGTTACAAGAGTCCGAGGGAGGGCTCAAGTGGGTCGTCAGTCTTGTCTCCCTTTGTGCCCACAAGAGATTTAAGTTCAGACAACCTTGAAGTCTCTTGACTCTGCTGCCAATTTGCTTTGACCATTAGTAGTTCAGATTCTTGTAGAGAGCATTAGCTTACAATAAACCAGGGGTGAAATGTTACTGGTTCGGCCCAGTACAGGCGTACTGGTAGCGGCGGCCACCCAGTAGCAGTTCCAGCACAAGGCTCTGCCATCTGCTTAATGTCGCCATTTTCTTTTCTTAACCCTCTGTGCATGTACAAGGACTTCTGCACATGTGCAGAAGGTGAAAAAGCACATATAATGATGGCATGCATGCAAACAATGTTGTTTGGCGGGACCCAGGGGGAAAGCCTTCTCTGTGGCGGCCCCGGCCCTCTGGAACCAACTCCCCCCGGAGATTAGAATTGCCCCCACCCTCCTTGCCTTTCGTAAGCTCCTTAAAACCCACCTCTCCCGTCAGGCATGGGGGAATTGAGATACTCTTTCCCCCTAGGCCTTTAAAATTCATGTATGGTATGTTTGTATGTATGGATGTTTGGTTTTACAATAAGGGTTTTTAGTTGTTTTAGTATTGGATTTACATGCTGTTTTTTGTTACTGTTGTTAGCCGCCCCGAGTCTACGGAGAGGGGCGGCATACAAATCCAATCGATAGATAGATAGATAGATAGATAGATAGATAGATAGATAGATAGATAGATAGATAGATAATAAACAGAGTGCACGCTTCCAAATCAGTAGGGAAGGTAAGTAGATTTCACCACTGCAATAAACCTATATTCATTTCAACTGCCCAGACTCCTGATTTCCTATGCTTAAGAGAGCCATTAAAACAACGATGTTGTAAAATGTTGAAATAAGACTGGGGTGCTAAGTTCAAAATCACCCTTAGGCATTGAAGTGGTTTGATTTTCCACCAAGTTTTTAAGTTTTACGGCAGATTTTAAAAAGTAAGAAAAAGGGATGCAATTGATTGGTCTTGATATTATGCACAGAATAATAAACTAATGCAACAGGTAAATATTTAATTTGGAATATGTTTGATATAAAGTTTTAAATGATTTTTAAGAATACAGAGGGATATGAAAGTATGTGATCATTTATGCAGTGATGATTATCCTGTTTTGTGAAATATAATCTCAAAGGTGGAAAATTAAGATGTTGCATAATGGCTTCCCCTTATCCCAAATGTTTATGTAGTGGTCCATAATTCCCTAAAGTAGTGTTTTTCAACTTTGGCAGTTTGAATTCTGGAAGTTGAAATCTACACATCTTCAAATTGCTAAAGTTGAGAAACACTGTTCTGAAGTATGAGAAAACATAGGGTATCACATCTGTCTTCTCTTCATTCTTCATGATCTCGATGTTGTTTTTGGCCTCTGTTTGATAGCCCTAAAAATGTTTTCACATTTAGAAATCCAACTTCGCTCTGCCTACACCAAATTATTTTCCTGAGCCTTGTTTTTCTTGGCAGTGCCTTCCTTAATTTATCAGCAAAATTTGTTTCTGTTTCAACAATCTGACAAGTTGTTTGGAGAATTCAAAGTTTTGTTTTGATTTTAAACGTGACTGCAAATTAATGATAAACCGAAGATTAACATTCATCTTACACCAACACCAGTTGAGAGTAGATTATCAGTTTTAGGATCAGTTACTTACTTCATTTTTTTTCCTGAATGACAGCTGCCATAGTAATCTCAGTAATATTTCTGGATTATGCTCAGACAGAATACTATGCTAATTGCTGTGATTGAATATTGCTCTTGAAAAAGTTACATAACAATTTGCAATTTGCACAGAAGCATTGTGCGCACACAAACCTGTACCTATGGGATTTAGAATCCATCATTGTATGGATCCAGGGGTGAAATTCAGCAACTTCTGACAGGTTCTGCAGAACCATTAGTGGAAATTTTGCGTGGTTCAAAGAACCAGCGAATACCACCCAAGGTGGAAATGGAGATTTTGCAATATTCTTTCCCTCTCACACCCACTAAGCCATGTCCACAAAACCAGTAGGAATTTTTTTGAATTTCACCTCTGGATGAGTCCCACAACTAAATAACAAACCATGAAATTAGTGGAGGAGAATGGAGATTTGAGTTTATTTCTATCACTTGTTTCCACTGGTCTTATAAAATCTGAATTCTGTCTGCTTTACTTTACTGTAGAATAGGGACTGATTTAAGTGTTAGCAGTGTCCTAGGAGGCGTCCTTGGTGGTGACAGGAGGTAGATTGGAGTTTTTATTTTCTCCCAGTGTCTGTATCTGATTACAGATTCATTTAGAAGTTTAAATAGCCCTCTTTTTGACCTTTTCAGGCAGGCAGCCAAACATTCATATTCTGCCAAGTTTGAATGGATTTTAAATTGTCTTTAAAAGCCCTTTCTTTTGTCAATTATCTTTAATAGGTTGATTTTGACATTTCTCTTGCTTTTAGCCTTTATTGTTGTATCTCACCTGGGGAAAGTGATAGCGAATTACTTTTCTTAGATCTAAAAATGTTTTATTTAAATAGTTAACTAAGCTAGTCAGCTGCACCAAGCTCACTCTCTTGAGCCCAAACAGTGACGTAAAGGTCTGTAGATGGCTTGGTATATGAGGCCTAGAATTCATGATTACATATGCGTACCATTGTGCCTACCATCCCTGTCCTACTGTTCTATTGCCTAATTTACCGGTAACTACTTTAAATTAGATTAGATTTATTGGATTTATATACCGCCCCTCTCCGTAGACTTGGGGCGGCTCACAACTACTTTGCTTTTGTTTATGTCTATACCATACCTACTTTTGTTTATGTCTATACCATACCTACTTTTGTTTATGTCTATACCATACCTACTTTTGTTTATGTCTATACCAGCGATGGTGAACCTAAGGCACGGGTGCCACAGGTGGCACGCAGAGCCATATCTGCGTTGCCCTACCTCAGCTCCAATGTGCATGTGTGTGTTGGTCTGCTGATTTTTGGCTGGCACAGAGGTTCCGGGAGGGCGCTTTTGGCTTCCAGAGAGCCTCCGGAGGGATGGGGGAGGGCGTTTTTACTCACACCCTGGCTCCAGGGAAGCCTTTGGAGCACTGGTCTATACTATATAACTCATCTTGAGCATGTTTTGACAATGAATGAATGAATGAATGAATGAATGAATGAATGAATGAATGAATGAATGAATAACAATTGTGCTTCTTACCACCTGTCTATACCAGTGATGGTGAACCTATGGCACGGGTGCCACAGGTGGCACGCAGAGCCATATCTGCTGGCACGTGAGCCGTTGCCCTAGCTCAGCTCCAATGTGCATGTGTGTGTGAGAGTCAGCTGATTTTTGGCTGGCACAGAGGCTCCGGGAGGGATGGGGGAGGGCATTTTTACCCACCCCCTGACTCCAGGGAAGCCTTTGGAGCCTGGTGAGGGTGAAACACGAGCCTTATTGGGCCTACCAGAAGTTGGGAAACAGGCCATTTCCGCTCTCCAGAGGGCCTCCAGGGGGTGGGGGAAGCTGTTTTCGCCCTCCCCAGACATTGAATTATGGGTGTGGGCACTTGGGCATGCGTGATAGTGCACGCCCACGGTCTTTCAGCACCTGAGGAAAAAAAGGTTCCGCATCACTGGTCTATACTATATAAAACATCTTGAGCATGTTTTGACAATTAATTAATTAATTAATTAATTAATTAATCAATTAATTAATAACAATTGTGCTTCTTACCACCTGCTAAAACCAAAATAAATCACTCACATAGAATGTCATATATCTCCAGCAAATGATATCCTATATCTTTGTAAACCTGCCCAAGTAGCAAAAGTAGGATTTTTAAAAAGGTTTTCCATCACACCACTTTCACGTAGATCTCACTTGATGTTGGTTTGTATTATAACTAAATTATTAAACTTAAATATTGGAAGTGAATTTTCACAGAAAACGGTGATAGTTGGTAACAATGAAGCATGTAAGTAATTATTAATTATATATAATGGCTAATGGAAGACATATCTATCTATATAAATATATATATTATCAGCAAAAATATGTTACACATGTAGAATATTGTTTGTCGGCTATAAAAATTAACTGCCTTGAATAGGCCCTAGAGAGACCGAGTGGCAAAAAGGAAGCAGTATGTTCCCTCCCATATTTGGCTATATCAGGGTGATTTGATGGAAAAATACATAACTCTTCCCTGGTAGAAGCTGAGACAGGAGGAGAACCTGTGGCCTAGAGGTTAAGACTGCCCAGGTTCAAATCCCGGTAAAGGTATGGCTAGCTGAGGAGAGCAAAATAGCTTGAAATAGATCTATACTAGTCTTCCTTCCTTTTCATTATCAGCAAAAATAGGTTACATACAGTGTATGTATGTATGTATGTATTGTATGTATGTATGTAATATATTTTCCCTGATATGTACAGTATGTATATATATGTATGTATGTAACCTATTTTTGCTGATAATGAAAACGAAGGGAGAGTAGCATAGATGTATTTCTACATTTTTGCCAAGAGACAAAAAGGAAACAGTATGCTCCCTCCCATATTTGGGTATACCAGAGTGATTCAACAGGAAAAAAAACTGTCTGTCTGTCTGTCTGCCTGCCTGCCTGCCTCCCTCCCTGCCGGCCTGCCTGCCTGCCTTTATATCTATCTATCTATCTATCTATCTATCTATCTATCTATCTATCTATCTATCTATCTATCTATCTATCTAAAAATTTCCAAACAAATAATAGAAAAGTATAAAATGTGCAATGAACAGAAAGTTATGGAAAAATTGTTTAACCCTCCCTAATATTAAAACTTGTGATATTTAAGTACCGGTACCTGTTCAAAGAGTACAGTTCTGTTCCAGTATCTGTTATCCAGCAAATAGCTGGGCGTACCCCACTTTCTCTCTTTTATCCTGATGCCAGCAATTCCAATGAAATGTGGGATCTGTTTAATTACCAAACTAAGTAATATCACCAGTGCACTGATGGTGTTACACCTAGTTTGCTAATAAAATGTCTGCAAGAAAACAACCAAGATCAGAGAGCAACCAAGGACCCCACAGTTCAACCTGAGCTACAAAGATTCCGTTTTCTTGGCAGTTCCAATGAAGTTGAATTGACAGATAACAAAGTCATTTTTTTTTTCTTGCAAGACACAATTAACCTGTGGGATTCAAAAGGTTATTAATGAAAAATAAAGCTATAACTGGGTATTAATAATTGCCAAGATCTGCAAAACAGGTGATGTTATTGCAAATCTGTCCTATTGGGAGGATTTACAGAGACCATCTGATTGGCTACTATGAGAACAGAAATTTGAATTAAATGGCCTTGGAGCTTAACTAACTTATTATGGGAACATTAGACAAAAGTGAATGAAGTTCATACATTCAGGCTTTCTGTAAAATAGAGGATATTAAGAAAAGAATATTGTTTATTATTTATTTTATTTATTTATTTTGTCCAATACACAATGAGGGTTTTAGTGGGTATATATCTATATACACATAGTAAAATACATGATGAAGGTTATAGAGGAGATACTCATAGTAAAATAGTGGGTGGGTGGGTGGATGGATGGATGGATGGATGGATGGATAGATAGATAGATAGATAAAATAAACCATTTTAATAAATGAGTCTTCTGAAAGAAGAGGCAAAGAACTTGCAGTAACGTTTACGAAGTGAATATTGGAAGCTCATATTTTAGGTGTCCATCAATACTCAGGTCCACTCATTATCTGTGTTTAGGTTTAATTTATTTTGAGAATCCAGATTCTATAGTTCTAAACTGTTGATTTGATTGTGTGAGCCTAAACAGTTATGATTTATACAGTCAATTCTTTTGAACAAATCACAGCTTAATTCACTGCCTGGTCCACAGCACCATGGATCATTCCATTTGCCTCTTCGATGCCATACGTTCCTTATGGTGTACAGTGGTACCTCTACCTAAGAACACCTCATTATTAATGTATTTTAAATGGATCTAATTTTGTATTGTTAGATTTGTAATGTATTGTATTATTGCTATGTTGTGAGCCACCCCGAGTCTTCGGAGAGGGGCGGCAGGCAAATCTAATAAACTATAAAACTATAAACTATAACTATAATAACTAGACACAATAATAGTTTTTTTCCAAACACCATCACTCTGATAAACAACTGCAGTGGTACCTCTACTTAAGAATGCCTCTATTTAAGAACTTTTCTAGATAAGAACGGGTGTTCAAGATTTTTTTTGTCTCTTCTTAAGAACAATTTTCTACTTAAGAACCCGAGCCCAGAAAAATTTCCCAGGAAATTTAAGAGCAGCACGAAGGCCCGGCCAGTTTCCTGCCATTCCCCCTCGGTTTCTCTCTCTGGCGCAGTATATGGGAGGTAGCCTCGTGCTGGGTGTATGGGAGGCACGTGCTCCTCCTCACCACCTCAGAGTCCCTCTTTTTTTTTCAGCATTAAAGTTTTGGATTTTTTTGATTCCCCTTCTTCCTTCGGCAGCGACTGTCTTCCTCCTCCTCCCACCCAAATTCCGAGCTTTTATTTCTTTCCTAATGGGTTTGCACGCATTATTTGCTTTTATATTGATTCCTATGGGAAAAATTGCTTCTACTTACAAACCTTTCTACTTAAGAACCTAGTCACGGAACGAATTAAGTTCTTAAATAGAGGTATCACTGTACTTTCTTTAAGATTTGAAATAATAAATCTAAATTATCATAGCAGTATGCAAACTAAAGTTTTGTGAATATTTTATGTGGCCTAGCAATGATCGGGTTTTCGCGAAGTAGCGCTGCGGAAGTAAAAACACCATCTGCGCATGTGCAGATGGTGTTTTTACTTCCGCCGCAGCAGCGAGGAGCCGAAGATTGGGATATCCCCGCCGCCCACGCAAACTCCTCGCTGCTGCCGCGCCCGCCGCTCGCCCGCCCTGAAAGGGAAAGCCCCCCCCCCCTCCGATCCCCCCCAGGCCGGCTCCGATCCCCCAGGCCGGCTCCGATCGTTTTAAAACAGGCGCGCCGCTTCTCCGCTGACTCCTGGCGAACTTCCCCGCTTTAGGAGTCAGCGGAGAATCCACGCACCTGTTTTAAAAGATTGGAGCCGGCCTGGGGGGGCTTTCCAGCAACCCCCGAGCCCGAGTTGGGGGCTCAGAGGTTGCTGGAAAGCCCCCCCAGGCCGGCTCCGATCGTTTTAAAACAGGCGCGCCGCTTCTCCGCTGACTCCTGGCGAACTTCCCCGCTTTAGGAGTCAGCGGAGAAGCGGCGCGCCTGTTTTAAAAGATCGGAGCCGGCCTGGGGGGGCTTTCCAGAAACCCCCGAGCCCGGGTTGGGGGCTCGGGGGTTGCTGGAAAGCCCCCCCCAGGCCGGCTCCGATCGTTTAAAAACAGGCGCGCCGCTTCTCCGCTGACTCCTGGCGAACTTCCCCGCTTTAGGAGTCAGCGGAGAAGCGGCGCGCCTGTTTTAAAAGATCGGAGCCGGCCTGGGGGGACTTTCCAGCAACCCCCGAGCCCCCAACCCGGGCTTGGGGGTTGCTGGAAAGCCCCCCCCAGGCCGGCTCCGATCGTTTTAAAACAGGCGCGCCGCTTCTCCGCTGATTCCTGGCGAACTTCCCCACTTTAGGAGTCAGCGGAGAAGCGGCACGCCTGTTTTAAAACGATCGGAGCCGGCCTGGGGGGGCTTTCCAGCAACCCCCGAGCCCGGGTTGGGGGCTCGGGGGTTGCTGGAAAGCCCCCCCAGGCCGGCTCCGATCGTTTTAAAACAGGCGCGCCGCTTCTCCGCTGACTCCTGGCGAACTTCCCCGCTTTAGGAGTCAGCGGAGAAGCCGCGCGCCTGTTTTAAAAGATCGGAGCCGGCCTGGGGGGGCTTTCCAGCAACCCCCGAGCCCGGGTTGGGGGCTCGGGGGTTGCTGGAAAGCCCCCCCAGGCCGGCTCCGATCTTTTAAAACAGGCGTGCGGCTTCTCCGCTGACTCCTGGCGAACTTCCCGGGCGAAGGGCGGGCGAACGGCGAACGGCGGGTGGCCGGGGGAAGAGCGGGCGAACGGCGGGTGGCCGGGCGAGCGGGTGCTGGGGGGGGCTTCGCCCTCCCGCCAGCAAGAGGGGGAAGACCCAGGGAAGCCGCCCAGCAGCTGATCTGCCCGGCGCCATCTACGCATGCGTGCCCATAGAAAAAAGGGCACGCATGTGCAGATGGTGTTTTGACTTCCGGGTTGAAAAATCGCAAATTAGCCTGTTCGCAATGGTCGGGAACGCAATAACCGGGGGATCACTGTATATGTTTATAAATTTAGGATTAAATTCCTTGAATAAAAAATTGGATCATTTTTTTAAAAATCCTCTCAAGGCCATCATGTCACCTCTTAGCATTGTTGCATGTTAAATGCTGCCAAGTGTCCATTTTTCTTTTATTTCTGATTTGCTTTTGTCAAAACGAACAATGCGTTCCACTTCGCTTACCTTGCTAGTACTGTTTCTTTGTAAAGAGAATATGAGATTGCATTTTAAGTGCTTCACACTGTGTTTTCATCTTTTATACAAGTGATGCCAATCAAAAGTTTGCATTTTGACAGGGGGGGGGAAACCCACATATATAAAGTGTCTGTTCTGTGTTTGCAAGCCTGAAAAGCATTTCTCTGATCTGATCAAAACTTTATATTTTCAGCAGCTACACTTTTTAGAATTACACCTCGTAGCAGCAACATGAGGCAGCCTAAAGGGATTGGAAAATATCACTGCAGTAGATTTTTTTTTAGAAAAATCATTTTTTCCAGTGTGCATGATGAATGATTGTGACACTCAAAGTGATTATTTAAATATAAAATAAATTTAAACATAAGCCTGGCTCTTTATAAATATTTTTTAATTTCATGTTTATTTTTCCAATTCAAATTTTACCCATTCTGCTAGAGCAGTATTTTTCAACCAGTATGCCGTGAGACATGGTCAGGTGTGCCATGGGGAAATTAAACATGGGTCCCCAAACTACGGCCCGCGTCCCGGATACGGCCTGCAGAGGCCATTTATCTGGCCCGCCGCCAACCGCCTCCATCCGAACATAAACATTCCCCTCATAATCCCTCCAGCTATCAACGACAGGAAGAGTGGAGGCACAGGGAACGCTCACTAACAAATCACCTTCTACTATTCATCCCAACCACTAGCGATGAACCAATAGCAGGCCGCCTCTCATCCACACCCAGTAAGGTCCCCACTCAGGTTGTCGCGCACTTGTCATTGTGTGGCCGCGGCAAGTAGTTGAAGCTGCTACTCCTTC
The DNA here is from genome assembly GCF_031021105.1 of Erythrolamprus reginae. Lineage (NCBI taxonomy): Eukaryota > Metazoa > Chordata > Lepidosauria > Squamata > Dipsadidae > Erythrolamprus > Erythrolamprus reginae. The sequence continues at coordinate 328,910,585 of NC_091951.1, read as the reverse complement.
CCATGGTCCCAATTTCTAATCCTGGTCAGGACTGGAGGTAAATGTTATTTTGGTTGGTAGTGTGCCCCATGATTTTGTAAATGTAAAAATTGTGCCGCGGCTCAAAAAAGGTTGAAAATCACTGTGCTGGAGGAAATGTGTGTCCTTGAATTCATTTGTAACACTGTTCTTTTAATGTTAGAACTTTAATAAATGTGAAGAGTAAAAAAGGCTAAATTTTCAGACAGTTCCTAAACTAGAGTTGGATCTATACATCTTTTAAATGAAGAAGCTTTATTTAGCTTTAAATGAAGAAGTAGAGAAGAAGCTGGTAACTATAGGCCAGTTAGCTTGACATCAGTTGTAGTTAAAATGATGGAGACTCTACTCAAAAAGAGGATAAATCAGCACCTAAAAAACAATAACTTATTGGACCCAAATCAGCATGGCTTTACTGAAGGCAAATCATGTCAGACTAATCTCATTGATTTCTTTGACATGTCACAAAGGTGTTGGATGAAGGTGGTGCCGTGGATATTGCCTATCTGGACTTCAGCAAAGCCTTTGATAACGGTTCCACATAAAGAGCTGATAGATAAATTAGTGAAGATCGGACTTAATCCCTGGATAGTTCAATGGATTTGCAGCTGGCTGAAGCATAGACATCAGAGAGTTATTGTTAATGGCAAGTATTCTGAGCAGAGCCAGGTTACAAGCGGTGTGCCATAAGGGTCTGTTCTGGGTCCTATTCTTTTTAATATGTTTGTGAGTGACATAGGGGAAGGTTTGGTAGGGAAGGTTTGCCTATTTGCCGATGACTCTAAAGTGTGCAATAGGGTTGATATTCCTGGAGGCATCTGTAATATGGTAAATGATTTAGCTTTACTAGATAAATGGCCAAAGCAATGGAAACTGCAGTTTAATGTTTCCAAATGTAAAATAATGCACTTAGGGAAAAGGAATCCTCAATCTGAGTATTGTATTGGCAGTTCTGTGTTAGCAAATACTTCAAAAGAAAAGGATTTAGGGGTAGTGATTTCTGACAGTCTCAAAATGGGTGAGCAGTGCAGTCAGGCGGTAGGGAAAGCAAGTAGGATGCTTGGCTGCATAGTTAGAGGTATAACAAGCAGGAAGAGGGAGATTATGATCCCGCTATATAGAATGCTGGTGAGACCACATTTGGAATACTGTGTTCAGTTCTGGAGACCTCACTTACAAAAAGATATTGACAAAATTGAACGGGTCCAAAGATGGGCTACAAGAATGGTGGAAGGTCTTAATCATAAAACGTATCAGGAAAGACTTAATGAACTCAATCTGTATAGTCTGGAGGACAGAAGGAAGAGGGGGGACATGATCGAAACATTTAAATATATTAAAGGGTTAAATAAGGTCCAGGAGGGAAGTGTTTTTAATAGGAAAGTGAACACAAGAACAAGGGGACACAATCTGAAGTTAGTTGGGGGAAAGATCAAAAGCAACATGAGAAAATATTATTTTACTGAAAGAGTAGTAGATCCTTGGAACAAACTTCCAGCAGACATGGTAGATAAATCCACAGTAACTGAATTTAAATATGCCTGGGATAAACATATATCCCTCCTAAGATAAAATACAGAAAATAGTATAAGGGCAGACTAGATGGACCATGAGGTCTTTTTCTGCCGTCAGACTTCTATGTTTCTATGAATGGTATCTTTTGTGATTGATTTTTTAATAAGATGAAGAAAATGTGTGTATTTTGAGAAATACTGTACAAGAAAGAAAGGAGTAGAGAAAGAACTCTCTTGAAAGTATGATCTGTCTTCTGTGCCAGTGTAAAGAAAAACTACATTTATGGTGGCCAACCACATTGGCCTAAAACAGATGGAGATGTTTAGGGTAATTGACATAAGCATTGGAAGAAATATGTAGGAAAAAGAATACTTTGTGCTGAGTCCTCCAACCACTTTCTGAGGTTTAGTAGGATTACCTTCCTGAGGTTAATGAGGCCGTGGTGTGATTTCTGTGGGCTGAGGATCAGCTCCAGTATAAAACTTTGAAGTTTTGTGCGAAAATTTTCTTCATGCTCACAACCCCTGCACATGGAACACTCCTAAAGATTCCCATGAGAGAGTGACAGAAAATAAAAAGCAGCACAAGCACAAGCTTATCAAGATTTTTTTTAATCCATCTACTGTAACACTCTCTACATGGGGCTACCTTTGAAAAGTGTTCGGAAACTCCAGATCATGCAGAATGCAGCTGCGAGAGCAGTCATGGGCTTCCCTAGGTATGCCCATGTTACTCCAACACTCCGCAGTCTGCATTGGTTGCCGATCAATTTCCAGTCACAATTCAAAGTGTTGGTCATGACCTTTAAAGCCCTTCATGGCATTGGGCCAGAATATCTCCGAGACCGCCTCCTGCCGCACGAATCCCAGCGACTGATTAGGTCCCACAGAGTGGGCCTTCCCCGGGTCCCGTCAACTAAACAATGTCGGTTGGCGGGCCCCAGGGGAAGAGCCTTCTCTGTGGCAGCCCCGACTCTCTGGAACCAGCTCCCCCCAGAGATTAGAACTGCCCCTACCCTCCTTGCCTTTCGTAAACTCCTTAAAACCCACCTTTGTCGTCAGGCATGGGGGAACTGAAATATCTCCCCTGGGCCTATACAATTTATGTATGGTATGCTTGCATGTATGTCTGCTTAATAATGGGTTTTTTAAAAATATCTTAAATTTTAAATTATTAGATTTGTTATAAACTGTTTTTATTGTGTTGTGAGCCGCCCCGAGTCTGCGGAGAGGGGCGGCATACAAATCTCATAAACATAAACATATATAAGAATAGAGAAAATCTGGAAAAATCTTAATATTGCTGAGGAAAAAAGAAAGGAAAATGTTGGTGAACTTTATATGAAAAGAGACTAAATAGTAATCTTGCTTGCTTTGTTATGAGGGATTTACAAAAGTCCTTCTTGGTTCAGTCCTTTTCTCCAGGAGGCTACAGCTCCTCCAGTTGCTCACCCAACTTCCAGTAGTGGGTTCTAAAACCTGTCGCTACTGATTCATGTGTGCGCTTATGTGTATGAATGAGCAATGCTACGCATGCACAAAATTGTCCTAGGCAGGTGGGTGGAGCATCCTGGATGGGTGGGCGGAGTGTCCTGGGTGGGTAGGAGGAGTGTCTTGGGTGGGTGGGAGGAGCCTCCCACCACCACTGCTACCAGTTCGTCGAACTGGGAACAACCCACCCATCTCCATAAATTCCCATTGCCATCACAATGAATTCCTTCCATTCCAAATTTTGGATTGACAAGTATGGGCACCCAAAGAGGCTCCAAAATAAAGAGTATAGTGGTACCTCTACCTACAAACACCTCTACTTAAGAACTTTTCTAGATAAAAACCAGGTGTTCAAGGTTTTTTTGCCTCTTCTCATGAACCATCTTCCACTTTCTAGTTTCGAGCCTCTGAAACTGTAACCGGAAAAGGCAGGGAGAAGCCTCCGTGGGGCCTCCCTAGGAATCTCCTAGGAGAAAACAGGGCTGGCAAAGGCGGGGAGAAGCCTCCGTGGGGCCTCTCTAGGAATCTCCTAGGAGAAAACAGGGCTGGCAAAGGCGGGGAGAAGCCTCCGTGGGGTCTCTCTAGGAATCTCCTAGGAGAAAACAGGGCTGGCAAAGGCGGGGAGAAGCCTCCGTGGGGCCTCTCTAGGAATCTCCTGGGAGAAAACAGGGCCGGAAAAGGTGGGGACAAGCCTCCGTGTGGCCTTTCTAGGAATCTCCTGGGAGGAAACAGGGCCTCCACCCTCCCTATGGTTTCCCCAATCACACGCATTATTTGCTTTTACATTGATTCCTATGGGAAAAATTGCTTCTTCTTACAAACCTTTCTACTTAAGAACCTGGTCACGGAACGAATTAAGTTCGTAAGTAGAGGTACCACTGTATATAGATAGAATGTATGTGTATATACATATACATCTTCTACAGCTTAGGAGCCCATTAGAGGCTTTAGATTTTTTTTTTTTTATGTACAGTGGTACCTCATCTTACGAATGCCTCTTCTAACGAACTTTTCAAGATACGAACCCGGTGTTTAAGATTTTTTTGCCTCTTCTTCCAAACTATTTTCACCTTACGAACCCAAGCCGCTGCTGCTGGGATGAACGGATTTCTTTTTTCCCCCATTTTTTGAAGAAAGAAAAGGGAGGGGCGGCTTGGAGGGGGAAAAGACTCCATTTAAATAACTAGGAGAACAGCGTGTTTGCAGGCACTGAAAGAGTGTCTTTTGAAGAAAGAAAAGGAGGGGTGGCTTGGAGGGGGAAAAGACTCCACTTAAATAACTAGGAGAACAGCGGGTTTTCAGGCACTGAAAGGGTGTCTTTTGAAGAAAGAAAAGGGAGGGGCGCCCCCCTTGCCTTTCTTCCTTCCCACTCACCCTTTAGCCTAGCCTTGCTTCTTCCACCCGCCCCCTTTAGCTGCTCCTCCCTGCCCTCTCTTCACCTCCCTTCTAAAGTTTGGGATTTTCCTGAAGGATTTGCATGCATTATTTGCTTTTACATTGATTCCTATGGGAAACATTTTTTCATCTTACGAACTTTTCACCTTACGAACCTCCTCCTGGAACCAATTAAGTTCGTATCATGAGGTACCACTGTATTGGTTTTAAATCTTGTATACCAAATTGTTTTTTCAATTCTTTAACCAAAAGAAACAAGAAAAGTTCGAAGGAAGCAAATCTCGTTTAATAAATCTTTCTATTGCAGGAAGCCTATTTGTCTATCCACACCATCAGCCGAAACAAAGACAGCTGCCTTTGCCAAATGCAATTTTCTTCTCTGTGGTTTAAATGGCTCTAAATTCTGAGTGTGCTGTAAACACATTGTGACCATTCAAAGCATTCAACCCATAAATAAGGTTTTCCTTGGACACTATGAAACCATTACCTGGAGGAATAAAGTAGATTTTCCTTAATTGACAAAGAGTTTGCTATACTTTCCTACCTGCAAATGCAATTTGAGGCAGCTGGAGTTATATTTCTTCTCCATTGACGTATCATCAACTCCAAGCACGATTTTTCAAACCTTTCCCCAGTCACACTTCAGAGGCTAGTGAAAGGGGCAGAACAGGTTATTTACCAATCTTTCTCATTGTGATGGTGTGATCAGGATTGCATGGGTGCCTCCCAACCGGAATGGGATGGCCAATTTGCTGTGGGACAACTTGATGCGTGACAATTTAACAACTCCACATGAGACCACATCTGGAATACAGTGATACCTTGTCTTACAAACTTAATTGGTTCCGGGACAAGGTTCTTAAGGTGAAAAGTTTGTAAGACGAAACAATGTTTCCCATAGGAATCAATGGAAAAGCGATTAATGCATGCAAGCCCAAAATTCACCCCTTTTGCCAGCCGAAGTGCCCGTTTCTGCGTTGCTGGGATTCTCCTGAGGCTCCCCTCCATGGGAAACCCCATCTCCGGACTTCTGTGTTTTTGCGATGCTGCGATTTCACTGAGGCTCCCCTCGCTGGGAAACCCCACCTCCGGACTTCCGTTGACAGCGAAGTGCCTTTTTTTGCACTGCTGGGATTCCCCTGCAGCATCACAAAAACACGGAAGTCCGGAGCTGGTGTTTCCCATGGAGGGGAGCCTCAGGGGAATCCCAGCAGTGCGAAAACGGGTGCTTCGCTGGCAACGGAAGTCCGGAGGCGGGGCATCCCAGTGGCAGTGGTGGGTTTGTAAGATGAAAATAGTTTGTAAGAAGAGGCAAAAAAATCTTAAACCCCGGGTTTGTATCTCGAAAAGTTTGCATGACGAGGCATTTGTAAGATGAGGTATCACTGTACTGTGTTCAATTCTGGAGACCTCGCCTACAAAAAGATATTGACAAAATTGAACGGGTCCAAAGACGAGCTACAAGAATGGTGGAAGGTCTTAAGCATAAAACGTATCAGGAAAGACTTAATGAACTCAATCTGTATAGTCTGGAGGACAGAAGGAAAAGGGGGGACATGATCAAAACATTTAAATATGTTAAAGGGTTAATTAAGGTCCAGGAGGGAAGTGTTTTTAATAGGAAAGTGAACACAAGAACAAGGGGACACAATCTGAAGTTAGCTGGGGGAAAGATCAAAAGCAACGTGAGAAAATATTATTTGACTGAAAGAGTAGTAGATCCTTGGAACAAACTTCCAGCAGACGTGGTTGGTAAATCCACAGTAACTGAATTTAAACATGCCTGGGATAAACATATATCCATTGTAAGATAAAATACAGGAAATAGTATAAGGGCAGACTAGATGGAAAATGATGTCATTTTCTGCCTTCAGTCTTCTATGTTTCTATGTAACTCTATTTAATTATTTAAAATAAATAAAACCGCGCCCTGGAATATGGAGCGAATTTCCATCCCCTTTCCTTCCCTTCTCAGGCCAGGCGAGGATTTAGTGGGAGGGGTAGGTGAGGGGCAGGGATAGCCAGTGGTGGATTCAGCCGACAGAAAGCCACAGCAGGAGGATGTAAGAGCCATGGGTTGCCAAAACCAGTCACTTCGGCCCTCCCCACTTGCCGCAACAGCACCGTTATCTATTCCGTACAGTGAGGGCAGCACTACTCCTTGCACATTGCCCCACCTGCAAAGTTGCAAGTTGCACATACCTCCGTCTATGACTGAGATTTCCAGCCCCACCGTGAGCTGCCTGGCCAGTCCCATATTCCAGAGCTTGTTTTATGTATGTATGTATGTATGTATGTATGTATGTATGTATGTATGTATGTATGTATTCATTCATTCATTCATTCATTCATTCATTCATTCATTCATTCATTCGAGCTGGAAGGGACCTTGCAGGTCATCAAGTCTAACTCCCTGCTCAAGCACCTCCCCAGCCAGATGGCAGTCCAATTTCCTTTCAAATGTGTCAAGTGATAGGGCATTCACAACTTCTGCTGGCAGGCTGTTCCACTGGTTGATCGTTCTCACCGTCAGAAAGTTCTTCCTTATTTCCTCTCCTTGGTCAGTTTCCATCCATTGCTCCTGGTCTGGCTCCCTGGTGCCCTGGTAAATAGTGCGACCCCCTCCTCTCTGTGGCAACCCCTCAAATATCTGTGTACTGATATCATGTCCCCTCTTGCTCTCCTTTTTGCTAAACTATCCATGCCCATTTCCAGCAACCTCAAAGTCACAGGCTGGCCATTTATTTATTTATTTATTTAATTTATTAGATTTGTATGACGCCCCTCTCCGTAGACTCGATTGACAAATTGATCGAGCAGATCCTCCACCCAGAGGCACTGCAGACCACCGAAATTTTCTCACAGACCACCAGTTGGTGACCTCTGTTTTGGACAATAGCCTGGGGCTGAAATTGGAGGCAGTGGTCCTTCTCCCTTTTAGTTTTGTTTGCAAGAGATATTTTTTTCTGTTCCTCTTGGAATAATCTGTCAGTCTTTGTTATAGGTATGTGTACGCACCAAAAGGAGATAATAAAATAAAATGTGACACATTGGCAGATGTAGACGTAGGTCCTATGAGTCAGATCATACTATTAGCTGTCTTCATTATTTAATTTACTTTGGCTAAAGATAGGCAGCTATTTCAACAGTAACGTTATTCTATTCTTCCTTTTTTTAATCCTTAGAACTGAGTAGAATTTCCTGACAATTTCCTAAACTGTTTCTCAACCATGGTGGGTTTTAAGAGGTGTGGACTTCAACTCCCAGAATTCTCCGGTCAGCATGCTTCTTAAAGCCGCAAAAAATTGAGAAACACTGGTCCAGGACAAATAGGGAGCAGTTGTGCAAAGGTGTATGAGTAGTTATGCATCAGAAGGCCATATCTCCCATGCTTTTCTGTGACCAGTAGCTGAGCCAGGATTTGTCCTGGACAATCTGTTCACCAGACTGTGCTGGATCTCCAGTTTTATGGACTTCCGGTGGGGGTGACCTGGAGGCTAATCAACACATTCTTCATGTTGCAATTAATTGCACCATAAAATGCATCCTGTTCTGGACTGAACAAGGCACCCCCCCCCCCAACAAGCAATTAGCTAGGTTTAATTTAGTATTTCTGGGAAATCTTGCAATATTGAGTTCTCAGAGGAAAAGGTAAAATATCAGCAAACTATATAGTCAAGTAAAATTGGGGCATTCTTAAGCTATACATACACAGTACAGTGGTACCTCATGATATGAACTTAATTGGTTCCAGGAGGAGGTTCGTAAGGTGAAATGTCCGTAAGACGAAACAATGTTTCCCATAGGAATCAATGTAAAAGCAAATAATGCGTGCAAATCCTTCAGGAAAATCCCAAACTTTAGAAGGGAGGCGAACAGAGGGCAGGGAGGAGCAGCTAAAGGGGGCGGGTGGAAGAAGCAAGGCTAGGCTAAAGGGTGAGTGGGAAGGAAGAAAGGCAAGGGGGGCGCCCCTCCATTTTCTTTCTTCAAAAGACACCCTTTCAGTGCCTGTGCAAGCACACTGTTCTCCTACTTTTTTAAATGCAAACTCTTTCCCCCTCCAAGCCACCCCTCCCTTTTCTTTCTTCAAAAAAGGGGGGGAAAGAAACCCCTTCATTCCAGCAGCAGCAGCTTGGGTTCGTAAGGTGAAAATAGTTCGGAAGAAGAGGCAAAAAAATCTTAAACACCGGGTTCGTATCTCGAAAAGTTCGTTAGAAGAGGCGTTCGTAAAATGAGGTACCACTGTACATAGTTCCAGTAATTGCAGTAAAGGACTCACTGAAAAGAGCCTAATGCTGGGAAAGATTGAGGGCAAAGAAGGGGATGACAGAGAATGAGTTGGCTGGATGGAATCACTGAAGCAGTAAGTGTGAGCTTAAATGGACTCTGGGGGAAGACAGAAAGGTCTGGAGGAATGTAGCCCATGGGGTCGCAATGGGCCGGACACAACTTTGCAACTAACAACAATAGTGACTGCAGAAAGGAGTTTTGCTTGAACATCGTGAGCAAAAAAAACCAACCCCACTACATATTGAATTCTAATTACACTGTTCCCTTTTAGGCATCAAATCATTCATCTGAATGGTGTGCTTTGTAAAAGCTCACAATAGATAGAAATCCAGTCATTTTCCTGTGCACTTTGTTTTCTATTTAAATGTACAGGAAATTGTCATGAAATGCAGTGTTTACATATGTGAAATCCTTCAAGTGGAGCAGGTCAGTACAAACTGTTCCATCCACCTGACTCTGCTAAACTGGCATTGTTTGGTTCTAGATGGAATTGTAGGATACCACCATTAAATTGGATTTTGTGTACTAATACTTTTCAAAGTTATTCTAACCTGTTCAGTACCCTCTTCTCTGATTTCATAATCAATGGTGGGTTGCTTCTGTTTCAGACCGGTTTTATAGAGCCAGTAATGAGAATTTCTCCCCACTCACTGAACCAGGAACGAATGCTGGTTGGCCATGCCCCCCAAACCAGCTCTCCCATTGTTTTTTGCTTCTGAGCATGGTTTTGGCACTGTGCATGTGTGCGCTTGCACACTTTTCGTGCCTGGCTGTGTAGCACGAGAGGAAGCAAGGTAAGTTAGAATCTATCCCTGCTCCCATCACCAATTGGCATAGAAACATAGAAGACTGACGGCAGAAAAAGACCTCATGGTCCATCTAGTCTGCCCTTATACTATTTCCTGTATTTTATCTTACAATGGATATATGTTTATCCCAGGCATGTTTAAATTCAGTTACTGTGGATTTACCAACCACGTCTGCTGGAAGTTTGTTCCAAGGATCTACTACTCTTTCAGTACAATAATATTTTCTCATGTTGCCTTTGATCTTTCCCCCAACTAACTTCAGATTGTGTCCCCTTGTTCTTGTGTTCACTTTCCTATTAAAAACACTTCCCTCCTGAACCTCATTTAACCCTTTAACATATTTAAATGTTTCGATCATGTTCCCCCTTTTCCTTCTGTACTCCAGACTATACAGATTGAGTTCATTAAGTCTTTCCTGATACGTTTTATACTTAAGACCTTCCACCATTCTTGTAGCCCGTCTTTGGACCCGTTCAATTTTGTCAATATCTTTTTGTAGGTGAGGTCTCCAGAACTGAACACAGTACTCCAAATGTGGTCTCACCAGCATTCTATGTAGCGGGATCATAATCTCCCTCTTCCTGCTTGTTATACCTCTAGCTATGCAGCCAAGCATCCTACTTGCTTTTCCTACCGCCCGACCACTGCTCACCCATTTTGAGACTGTCAGAAATCACTACCCCTAAATCCTTCTCTTCTGAAGTTTTTGCTAACACAGAACTGCCAATGCAATACTCAGATTGAGGATTCCTTTTCCCCAAGTGCATTATTTTACATTTGTAAACATTAAACTGCAGTTTCCATTGCTTTGACCATTTATCTAGTAAAGCTAAATCATTTACCATATTACAGACCCCTCCAGGAATATCAACCCTATTGCACACTTTAGAGTCATTGACAAATAAGCAAACCTTCCCTACCAGACCTTCCCCTATGTCACTCACGCATTATCAACCGAGATGCACATTAGAGTAACCGAGATACTCTGGGTTAATTATCTGGCAAGGCAAAGCTTTTAAAGATGTAGAAATTACATTTTGGTGAAAGGCTCTGAAACAGAATCAGTAGAGAAAATGAAATGTGAAAGCTCACCCAAGGCCATAATTTTCTGCTTCACTGAACAGAAAAAATTGGCTCATCATTGATCCTAAAATTGTGTCCTTCTCATAGCTTGTTTGTAGCAAGTTTCCTTATCAGTTTAGCAAAAGCTACCTAAGTTCAGACGACAGCTTTAATAGTGGCACTATGTTAACAGATCATGTGACATTCAGCAGCAACATGTTGAAACTCTGAATTCTATAGTGCTTGGGTCTTCCTGGAAAGAGCGGCTCTAATTTCAGCTTGTGTTGAATAAACTACTTGCATGAAAGGTCACTCAGGGGAACAACTGAATTTCTTAATTTGCTGAAACTACTGCTCTAGCAGACGTCATTTCGAGGGGTGTTGTTTTAGATCTTAAGACAGTTGTTTCTTGTGATTTGGCTGACAACAGAGCCTCAAAGGAGGAGTAGCTGGGACTTTGTGACTGGAGCAGGGAACAAGTGGGCAGATAACAAGCTTGAGATTTTTTTCCAAAAGGTTTAGTAGAGGAAGTGAATCTACCTACCTCCTAATTTCAAATGTTCTTATACCAATCTTCAGTTTCTCTACATTTGAAATATTATGAATATACAATAGTAATACAAGGAAAGGTGGAAGAATGCAAACAAAATTATCAAGGGAGCTGAACACTTTCCCTTCCCCAAAACAAAATATAGTGTTTCCTTGACTTTCGCGGGGGATGCGTTCCAAGACCGCCTGCGAAAGTCAAATTTCCGCGAAGTAGAGATGCGGAAGTAATTACACTATTTTTGGCTATGAACAGTATCGCAGGACATCTCCTAACACTTTAAACCCCTAAATTACAATTTCCCATTCCCTTAACAACCTTTAGATTATTACTCACCATTATTACTGATACTCAGCATTGAAGAAGATACTTAATGATCCTGATATTTATTAACATAATTATTTATTAAAAATAATTTGGTGATGATGTATGACATCACAGGCGGGAAAAACCGTGTTATAGAAAAAACCCGCAAAGTATTTTTTAATTAATTTTTTTGCAAAACCATGGTATAGACTTTTCGCGAATGTCGGACCTGCGAAAGTCAAGGGAATGCTGTAATCCTAAACCTGTGGAACTGAGGAGGGAATAAGATTGAGAGGTATGAAATAATGTGTGCTATGGAGAATCGACAGAATGAGGTTTTTTGGTCCCTCTAAACCCAGTCAAACAGAGAAGCTGACTGGAAGAAGTGGAACCCACAGGATATAATTTAGCTTATGGAATTCATTATTCCACAAATAAGTAATGGGCAGAGAATAGATAAACTCATGGATGAGGGACTATCAACAGGGTGTCCAGCAAACCTGGAAAACAGGAAAATCAGGGAATTATCAGGGAAATAGGCGGTTCAGGAAATATCGGAATTATCAAGGAATTCGTGGGGAAAAATGGAATAAATCGGGGGGGGGGGAATTAAAACGTTTAAAAGTCAGGCAAAAAATATGTTTAAAAAAAAACAAATCGCGCTGCCTGATAGAGTCAAGCAAAAATGAGCATAACTGTGGCAACAATTTGGTTCCAACTACCAATATTTCTCCACGGCTTAGCTGTTTGGTATGATGTCATCTACGACCATGCCTTAACTAGATTGCAAGTTACAGGGAAATATCAGGGAATTTCAAAATGCTTTCCCCCTGGCACCCTGATCAAGGACTGATAGTTTTGAGCAGATTGGCTCCAGCACCTTTCCAAATGCTAGTTACAGTGGAACAACAACAGGAGAGTAATATGTCTCCTTCCCTCTTTTGTAAACTGGATGAAAACATCTGGTTGGTTACTGTGAGGGGCAAAATGCTGGACTAATAGCCTTGGCCTGATCTGAAAAGACCACTCTTATGCTCTTATCCCTGATCTATTTGTCTAGAATTGTGTGCTCTGATAATTCAGCCAATGTGATTTATAAATGGTGATTTATGATTTAGGGAAATACATGAACCAACTTAACATGAATATTTTGCTGGACTGGATGCTAAAATAAATTTAATGCAGGGAATAAAAAAGCTCATAAGTGGTTTATAAAGATATGGTCTCCTGAACAGTTAATTTACTGTTTAAATTAACTGTTTTAGTCATCATCACTCTTATATTCTACAAATTTGTCAAAACTCTCTTGTAAAGCCCTTAATGCTTTCTGTAGGTTATTGTTGATGAATAAAGAAATGGGGCTGAAGGATCCAAATCTAGTTATGTTCATTCATTACTAAGAATACTCACATAGAATAGTTGCTGATTAAAAATACAGTCAGACAAAAGAAAAGCATCACATGAGATGAAGCCACAAAATATTATCAGCATCAGACAAAGGTAGGATGCCAGAAGCAACAGATCAATCAGAATTCAATTTTATGAGTTAGAAGATAGTCTGTGGAAAGAGTTATTATCCCTGTTTACTTTTGCTGTGCCCCCTTAGTATGATAGCCTTAACTTGGAGAAAATTATGTTGAGTCGTTTCCTACATTTTAGAGCACCGCCAGCTATATTCTAAGGACAGAGGTGGAGAAAACATTATAACATTACTGGTAGAAAACAACCTTGGCCATATATGCATGACATTTTTCAACTTCTTCAGAACTGTTACCTGCAGGACATTCTTTCTTCTCCAAGCTGTTAAATTATACTGGCACAGAGAGATTTTCTTTTTTTCCCTGGTAGACTCCAGCCAAAAGAATTTGGATTTAGAATTCTTCTCCTAGAATGCAGTTCTATGAACAATCCCTTGGGTGATTTCCCCCCCACCCCTGTTCATCTTTTTAAATTCTTACTTTCTGTTTCTCCCCTCCCCGCAAGCTAAAAAAAGTAAGTTCATTTTTTCTAGAGGAAAATTACTCTTTCTAAAAAGGAGTAAACAGAAAAATATTATACCAGCGGTTTTCAACCTTTTCTTCATCATATATGTACCCTGTTTAAATAACTTTTGTTGTCATGGACCATGACCATGGACCTCCAAGACTTAACTCAAACTTTAAATCATGACATCTTTGCAACACCCCCCCTCCCCCCGTGATAATGAAATCATTTCGAAGATAAGCAAAAGCCAATAATTGGGGGAGGGGGGGGATTGAAAATTAAAGTTGGTAGACTCGGGCGACAAAAATAGGAATAAAGGAGGCAGCATTAGAGAATAGGAGATATACCTAGAAGAATATATTATACAGTATATTTAAATATAGATAAAGCGAAGCTGTATATCTAAGAAAAGCACCAATGTTGGAACAAAGTCAGGGTTTTGGATTGCTTGTCTGTTAACCACATAATGGTTTAGGATGAAAAGTACTCAGGGAAGGACAAGAGGGAAGAAAGGGAAGTAGAAAGAGGAAAGAGGCATGAGAGAAGTAAGAAAGAGATAAAGAGAAAGAAGGGAGATGGAGGAAGGGGAGTACTAGATAAATTACTAGATAAATGGTCAAAGCAATGGAAACTGCAGTTTAATGTTTCCAAATGTAAAATAATGCACTTGGGGAAAAGGAATCCTCAGTCTGAGTATTGTATTGGCAGTTCTGTGTTAGCAAAAACTTCAGAAGAAAAGGATTTAAGGGTAGTGATTTCTGACAGTCTCAAAATGGGTGAGCAGTGTGGTCGGGCGGTAGGAAAGGCAAGTAGGATGCTTGGCTGCATAGCTAGAGGTATAACAAGCAGGAAGAGGGAGATTATGATCCCGCTATATAGAGTGTCAGTGAGACCACATTTGGAATACTGTGTTCAGTTCTGGAGACCTCACCTACAAAAAGATATTGACAAAATTGAACGGGTCCAAAGATGGGCTACAAGAATGGTGGAAGGTCTTAAGCATAAAACGTATCAGGAAAGACTTAATGAACTCAATCTGTATAGTCTGGAGGACAGAAGGAAAAGGGGGGACATGATGGAAATATTTAAACATGTTAAAGGGTTAAATAAGGTCCAGGAGGGAAGTGTTTTTAATAGGAAAGTGAACACAAGAACAAGGGGACACAATCTGAAGTTAGTTGGGGGAAAGATCAAAAGCAACATGAGAAAATATTATTTTACTGAAAGAATAGTAGATCCTTGGAACAAACTTCCAGCAGACATGGTTGGTAAATCCACAGTAACTGAATTGAAACATGCCTGGGATAAACTTATATCTATCCTAAGATAAAATACAGAAAATAGTATAAGGGCAGACTAGATGGACCATGAGGTCTTTTTCTGCCATCAGACTTCTATGTTTCTATGTTTTTATAAATATAGAAGGAAGACAGACGGGAGATAAAAGTAGAAAAGGTGCAAATTTAGGATATTTGTTATGATATTTTGAATAAATGTTTACGTATGCAATGTTTTCATATGGTATAAGCATGGATGTAAAATTTGTTTAAAAATATTTTAAAAAGAAATTGGATGTGGAGCAAAGGAAAGCATGCTCTGGACAGTGACAACAGATGAGCTCTGTTGGATCTTTGTTGATACCATTTGTTCCTCAAAAATATGTATCCTGATTATAAATAAAATAGGCTGTTTAACAATTAGTAAGCTAGTGTGCTCTCTATGACCTGGAGGATTTAATGTTCAAATGGCAAGTTTCATGAGACCATTTCATGTGATGCTACTTATGTGAGTTGATCAACAACCCCAGCTAAACATAACAATTCTGCTTGCCAGCTCAACACACAGATTTATTGTTTATCCCATTCTAATTTGTTGCAAGTTTATTTTGAAACTAATGGAGCAATACACATACAATGCTTCCTGTTACATATGGACATACATCTCATTATTTGCATACTAGCTGCTGATTGGTCAATCACACAGCGGGAAAATTTAAACAACTGTCAGTGGCTGGCAGTCTCCAGGAATAGCCCTTAAAAGCAGCTTGCTTGGTGCCTGCTGGCAGCTCTACACCAGCTACGGCTTGGAGAAAAATAAAGTGATGAACTGTTACTGTGGCTCGCTCCCTCATTTACATCCAAATCTAACAACCCAACGTGGAGGGGGAAACCTGCTAGTCCATTTGCAACAGCAGAAAGCTGTGGAGAGTTTTAATTCTTTCCAACTGGCACATAGCTGTGGGGGAGTCCTTCAAAGCCAGCCCAGTAGTGTGGAAATCTCCCTGTGATCCCTTTTACATAGAAAGAAAAATAACATTTTGTTGGTTTTTTTGGTCTCTTCTTGGCTTTGTCTGGCTTGTAGTTTGAAAACAATGCATAAGTCCATTGCCAAGACAGAACAATAGGCTTTCCTAGGAAATCATTAAAAAATTGAAGAAATCATCAAGCTTCTCTCGACAGTCTGGTATAAAATTAAGCATGGGACCACAAAATTTCTCCATAATTTATAATATCTCAAGGCTTGATTTTCTTAGCCAGTTTAGTAGTTGCCTGCCTTTTTGCTTTGGAATCCTTGTGCCAGGGGAATCCCCTTCTTGTAGTCACGTTGACACATCCAAGCCATGTTGAATTCAGGAGGGATTTAAGCCCCTGTCAGGCAGCTTTCCTAGATCATAATTGTTACATTTCTATTTAGAAAAGATCAATTCAGGTTTCCAGAACCTGGAACCCTCTGGATTTGTTGATACAGTGATACCTTGTCTTACAAACTTAATTGGTTCCTAAGGTGAAAAGTTTGTAAGACAAACCAATGTTTCCCATAGGAATAAATGGAAAAGGGATTAATGCGTGCAAGCCCAAAATTCACCCCTTTTGTCAGCCGAATCGCCCTTTTTTGTGCTGCTGGGATTTCCCTGAGGTTCCCCTCCATGGGAAACCCCACCTCCGGACCTCTGTGTTTTTGCGATGCTGCGATTTCACTGAGGCTCCCCTCGCTGGGAAACCCCACATCTGGACTTCCGTTGCCAGCGAAGTGCCTGGGATTCCCCTGCTAGGATTCCCCTGCAGCATCACAAAAACATGGAAGTCCGGGGGTGGGGTTTCTCATGGAGGGGAGCCTCAGGAGAATCCCAGCAGCGCAAAAATGGGTGCTTCGCTGGCAACAGAAGTCCGGAGGCGGGGCATTCCAGTGGCGGCAGTGGGTTTGTAAGATGAAAATAGTTTGTAAGAAGAGGCAAAAAAATCTTAAACCCTGGGTTTGTATCTCGAAAAGTTTGTATGACAAGGCGTTTGTAAGATGAGGCATCACTGTATATTTGTCTAATTCTAGATTATGATTGTATAGGGGAAATTTGAGCTGTAGACCAAAGGGCTCCGTATACTATATACCAGTGATGGCGAATGAGTGTGGGTGCACACTATTGCACGTGCGCGAATGCCCACACCCATAATTCAATGCCTGGGGAGAGTGAAAAATCTTCCCCTGCTCCCCCCCCCTCGAGGCCCTCTGGAGACCAGAAACAGCCCATTTCCCGACTTCTGGTGGGCCTGTTTTTCACTGTTCCCATGTTCCAGAGGCTTCCCCCATCCTTCCAGAGGCCCTCTGAAAGCCAAAAATGCCCTCCCAGAGCTGTGTGAGCCGAAAATCAGCTGGCCATTGGGTACATGCATGTTGGAGCTGAGCTAGGGAAACGGCTCGCATG
The DNA here is from genome assembly GCF_031021105.1 of Erythrolamprus reginae. NCBI lineage: Eukaryota > Metazoa > Chordata > Lepidosauria > Squamata > Dipsadidae > Erythrolamprus > Erythrolamprus reginae. The sequence goes on along the minus strand of NC_091951.1, from coordinate 328,893,470 downwards.
CCGGCAGATATGGCTCCACGTGCCACCTGTGGTATCCGTGCCATAGGTTCGCCATCACTGTTATATACTATAGATAGGGCTATGCTTGCAGCTCAGCTACTAAATAGGTTAAATGTGCAGAAGCAAACTCTCACTTGGACACGCACACATGCACACCAGTCACCCGGAGCTGCGCACGCGGCTCCATTCTCACTACCGGTGCGCAGTGTGGCGCGTTCCAACCCAATACTGGCTTTATTCCATCCAGTTCACCACTAAAGCAGCAGAGGGTTGAAATGGTGTTTTTTTTAAAAAAATCTTATATAATGAGATTGATACTATTATCTTTTTCTGCAATTGCAGAATCCGGAGGAATGGATCTTTGGTTGCTGCTGTCTGCGTTGGCCCTGGCATCTGCGAAGAGTCCTTTTTCCCCAATGAAACGTGAGTTTGAATGCTTTTGAGAAAGAGGTATTAACAATGTTTGTAGTACTTAGCTTTAAAAATTTCAACATTAAGTCTATGCTATAATTGTCCTCAACACCAGCTGTGGGTATACCAAGTTCTGTTTTTATTTTTAGTTTGTATTACTTGGAACTAGATAGTCTGTGAATTAAGCATGTGCGCCTGCAGGAAATAATAGTTAAATCTAAGCCAAAAGCTCATAAGGCAGGATCATGGCCCAGCTAGAAGCTAATGGCTAAAGGCAACTTAGATTGTTATGCAGAATACAACACGTGCCTATAAAAAGGTAATGTCGTTTCAGTGACATCGCTAAAGAATGGCAAAAAAAAAACCTTGGACACCTCAAAGATGTTGTCCCTACAATAGTGCCTTGAAAGAACCAAAGACAGTTCAAATAGAGGAAGATGAAATTGTGATCTCATTTAATATCATAGCAAGTTTTATGTCCATTGACTCTGAATTAGCCAAGAATCCATGACAGCACAGAACATGGAACCTAACCAAGTACAGTAAGATTGAAATACCTAGAGCTGTGTATCTTATCAACTTTTGCCTAACCATATACTTTAAGTTTCACTGACAAATATATCAACAAATCAAAGGAACTTCCATAGAATTATCACTTTCAGGACAAATAATTAGCATAATGCACCACCTGAAATCTATGCATACAGCGTAAAGTATGGATCCAGTGAGTAGATGACACCTTTGTCATAATTTAAAAAGACGAACTAGAGAACATACACAAAACCATCAAGAACATCTTCAAAGGAATAAAATTCACAGAGGAAGAAGAAAACAACCCTACTCACAAGAGCCTACAAAACTTTTGCCAGACCCATCCTAGACTACTGCTCATCTGTCTGGAACCCATACCACATCTCAGACATCAATACCCCTGAAAATGTCCAAAGATATTTCACCAGAAGAGCCCTTCACTCCTCCACTCGAAACAGAATACCCTACGAAAATAGACTAACAATCCTGGGCCTAGAAAGCCTAGAACTACAGTGCCTAAAACACGATTTGAGTATTGCCCACAAGATCATATGCTGCAACGTCCTACCGGTCAATGACTACTTCAGCTTCAACCGCAACAACACAAGAGCACGGAACAGATTCAAACTTAATACGAACCGCTCCAAACCTGACTGTAAAAAATATGTTCTCCAATGCACTTGCAAGGAGAGTCCAAGATGGGTTATACTCCAGTCTGATTGGCTGGGACTGAGTTTTAATTTAAATAATTATTAGGCAGGCACCGCCTCCCCCCCTTAGCCCTCCAGTCTAAAAAACTCAGTCGCAGTAAAGGGACTACTGAGTTATTGCTCTTACATTATAATTGTAATTAGTGTAATTTTTGTGTTTGTATATGTTACTAACTTTTCTCTCTTCTTTTCTTTAGGTATATGGGGGTTTTTCGCCTCGGGCGGGCCTGGGTTCTTAACCTCCAGCGGGTTTACCCAGTGCCTGCAGCTCCTCCACACTGGCACCCACTCAGGCAGAGGAGACTCTGCTGGGCCACGTCGGGGGGTGCAGGAGTGAGCGCCCGGGCTGCCTACCCCCGAGGTGGCACCCAGAGGTCGAGGAAGTGGTTGACGCCTCGGGGGGTCCGTCCCCCCCCCCGGCGAACACACCACGGGGCCGGGAGGAAGCTCCTCTCACGGCGGCCCGCGAGGGAGGACGTTTCCCTGCGCCAACCACCCCCGAGGAAAAAGGCAGGCGTGAGCCGATCCGAGCCACGGGGGAAAGCAGCGGATCGGCTCTTGGATGCAGAATTTCGCCGGCGGGAAGCAAGGAGAGCGGGAATCGCCGCCTTTCCCGCCCGCCGGCAATGTATCCCTTGGTTGCCAGGGATACGGACGGCGGCCATCTTGGGGAGGTCGCCGTGTCGCCTCCGGCGGCCATCTTGGGATGGTCCAGGGAGGCCCGGCTGACTACTCTCAGCCAATCAGGCCCCGTCGCCATGACAACCAGCCGGCGGCCATGTTGGTGAGGTCGCCGGCTTGGAAATACACCGGGACACAAGCCTCGTGGAAAGAGGCTGTTTGCACAGGCGCAGTGAGGAAAAGTCTGATCTATTTTCACTTTTGCCTTCCCGGTAGCGACCAGCGGCTGCAAAGATCCCTGTGGCTGACCCAATTAGTTTCTGTGGCTCAGCGGAGACCGTGAGTTAATACCAGGGACATGGCAGACCAGGCAGCGCCTGTTGGGGAGGAGGCCACTGTTCCCAAGCCTGGCACCCCCAAGGAAAAGTCCTCCAAGACCAAGTAATCTCAGAGCTCCTCATTAAGGGAGGCTGAGAAGCGCATCAGAGCGCTGGAAAAACAGCTGGAGGCATCACAGAAGGCGGCTGGCCCGGCTTTGCCCCCCACCCAGCAATTTACTGCCAATCCCCCCAGTGCCTCCCCCACGTTATTCCAGGGGATGGCAACATCTGTCTCAGAGAGGGATTGGTCCCCAGAGAGAGGGAACCAGACCTGGCTACCATCCAAGCCTGAGCATTATGGCCCGGGGAGGCATGCGGTGGGGTGGCCTTCCATCTACCCCCCCACTCAACCTTTGCAATACGGACAGACTGCCACCTTCACCCCTACGGCGGCAGGCCTTCGCCATAACCAGGATACGTGGCAGAACATGCCCCCGGCCCTGCAGGAACTGATTACTTCCACTTACAACCAGGGCCTGGTCACGGGGGCACAACAGCACCAACAGGTCTCCGGGGGACCTCCCCCAATGAGACCTAGGGACATCTGGACGGCTCCTGGCATGCAATCGGTAACAGATTCCATGGATGAGGAGGAGGCTTACCGAGAGGAATTTAGTGAGGCTGAGGAAGACCTGTCCGGGGATGACCAACCCCCGGAACAGCCCGCCTACACGGGTCTCTTCAAGCCTTCCCTCTTCAAGGTGATCCTAAATAAGGCCAAGCTGACCATCGATCAGGCCGGCGAGAGTGGTCAGGCAGCTCCACCAGAAGCATCTCAGCCAACAGGGGGTCTGTTCGTGTTTCCCAAGCAGGAGACTGTGAACATCCCATCCTCCAATTTATTCCTGGAGACCATTCAGCGCCCGTGGGAAAACCCGGCGGCGGCCCAGGGCCCCTCCAATCTGGACCGCAGATTCTACACCTTCGACCACCAGATGGAGGAACTGTTGGAATTCCCACCGGTGGACAAGCCCGTAACGAGCCTGGTATCCAATGCCCTAGTGCCCTCTGATTCTCAGGAGGGACTGAAGGCGGAGGACAAGCGAGCGGAGAACGTGGCTCGCAGGACCCACCAGATGGCGGCCTGGGCAGTGCGAGCCGCCTCGGCGGCCTCGTTTTTCAACAGGGCCATGATACTATGGATCAAGGAGATCCAGGACAGAGCGGACCCAGAGGACGGCAGACTGCGTCAGGACCTCAACAAGTTGTTGGCGGCCACTGAGTTTTCAGCAGATGCCACGGTCAATGCCGCAAAATTTGCATCACGGGCAATGGCCTCTTCAGTGGCTTCACGCAGACTCATCTGGCTCCGCAATTGGCAAGCGGACGTCAAGTCTAAGTGGAGCCTCGCCTCATCCTCGTTCAAGGAAAAAAAGCTGTTCGGGGAGGTCCTCGACGATGTACTGGTCGAGGACAAGGACAAAAAGAAGGTGATGCCCAGGGCTAACAGACGACAAGATAGGCGCTCCACACCCTATCAGCGCCGGCAGCCCTTTCGAACGGAGCCCTCCTCGACCAACACCCAGGCGTCGAGGCCATACTTCCAGGGCTCCTTCAACCAGGGATCCTTCAGATCGGACAGGCCCTACCAGTCCGACAGGGGCAGATCCTTCCAAGGCCGTCGCTCCTTCAGAGGGGGCAACAGAGGCTTTAGGAAAAGCAAATGACTCTCAATGCGAGATCCCCCTAGGCGGCAAGTTGCGGCTTTTTCCGGACATCTGGGAGACCACCTCATCGGACGCATGGGCGACATCTACGGTTTCCCAGGGTCTGCGGATCGAGTTCATTCGACCCCCCCCACATCGCTTCCTCCCTTGCCGTATTCCGTCAGATCCACAAAAGCAGAGACTCCTGCTTCAGGAGGTGTCTCACCTCCGAGAGATAGGGGCCATAGAGGAGGTACCCTTGGATCACCAAGGCAGGGGATTCTACTCAGCAATTTTCCTCGTGCCAAAAGCCTCAGGAGGCGTTCGTATGATCCTCAACCTCCGGCAGTTGAACCTCTATGTGAAATACAGGAGGTTCAAGATGCACTCACTAAGGTCCATTCTGGCCTCCATAAGACAAAACGACCTGATGACATCCATAGACCTGAAGGAGGCCTACCTTCATGTACCCATATTTCCACATCACAGACAGTTTCTACGGTTCTACCTCAACGGCACGCACTTCCAATACAAGGCGATGCCCTTTGGACTCTCTTCCGCCCCCAGGACGTTCACAAAATTACTGGACGTCCTCACAGCAAGTCTCAGACGTCAGTCGGTACGAGTGATGGCGTATCTCGACGATATCGTCATTCTGTCAAGGACCAGAGAGCAAGCAGAAAGGGACTCTCTTTTGACAATCCAGACATTACAAGACCATGGCTTTACAGTCAACTGGTCCAAGAGCCATCTAACACCGACTCATCGCCTCGCCCACTTGGGCACCACTATAGACTCTGTCAAGGGGATGGTTTTTCTGTCCCAGGAAAGACAAGGGACAATCAGAACTCTGATAGGGGAACTGGGACTTCAATGTTATCCCACTCTTGCCCTGCTATCAAAGATCCTAGGGACACTAGTATCGTGTATCGATATAGTACCATGGGCGAGACACCATCTGCGTCCACTCCAATGGTTCCTGCTACCATATCAGAGACTCAAGACCAGTCACTCTCACAGGCGAGTTTCCCTCAGTCCCAGAGTTCGCAACTCTCTACGATGGTGGAGGTCCCATTCACTGACCAAGGGCTCCACATTCTTGGACAGGGAATTTGTTACTATAACAACGGACGCCAGCTTGACAGGGTGGGGAGCTCACCTCTCCTCACATATGGTGCAGGGACTTTGGGACCCTCAGGACCTAATAGAAATCAACATAAATTTCCTGGAATTGAAGGCTGTTTCATTAGCCCTCCACAGCCTAGCTCACTTAGTACGGGGCTGCCACGTACGCATCCTTACCGACAACGTCTCCACACGTTCCCACATCAACCGACAAGGGGGAACACGGTCACGTCGACTTATGAAGGAATCAACATTACTTCTCAGATGGGCAGAGATGAACCTGGCTTCTCTATCGGCGGAACACATCTCGGGCGTGGAGAATGTGTGGGCGGACTGGCTCAGCCGTCAGACACTCGACCCGAGCGAATGGCGACTGGACCCCGGGATCTTCCAAGAGGTGGTAAGGAGATTCGGGGAGCCGGTGATAGACCTGTTCGCTACCAACTTAAACGCCCAACTTCCCCGCTTCTTCTCTCGTTACCCGGATCCGGGCGCGGAGGGAGTGGATGCCTTAACTCTTCAATGGCCTCCGGGTCTCCTATACGCGTTTCCGCCCGTTTCCATCCTCCCCAGAGTGATAAGGAAGATTCTGGAGGAGAGAGCGGAAGTGATACTAATAGCTCCGTTTTGGCCCCGCCGCATATGGTTCGCGGACCTAGTACAACTATCAAGGGCGCCCAGCTGGAGAATACCGGATCAGAGGATCTTTCTGACGCAGGGGTCCTTCTCACACCCGGAGCCACAGTGGTGGCAACTAACCGTGTGGCGCTTGAGCGGGAGTATCTAAAACAACAAGCTCTACCTGACACAGTCATTGAGACCATACAAGCGGCCAGGCGGCCTTCCACAAGACGCATTTACCAGGCAACCTGGAAGGCCTTCCACGATTTCTGTGAACAGCGACAGTCAGACCCTCAGATGGCGTCACCACAGGTGGTGCTAACTTTCCTGCAAACAGGACTAGACAAAGGCCTTGCCCCTAGCACCTTACGCCGTCATGTCGCCGCGCTGGCCACAATCCTTCCAACAGATGGGTTCAGGTCACTTACCAGACATCCCTGGATTAGAGATTTTCTGAAGGGAGCGGCTAATCTCAAACCACCAGTGATACATCGGTTTCCTTCGTGGGATCTTCCTTTAGTATTGCACGCTTTGACAGGTCCTCCATTTGAGCCCATACGTCAGATCTCAATGAGGCTACTAACTCTTAAAACTGCCTTCCTGGTTGCAATCACCTCAGCCAGGAGGGTCTCTGAGATTGCCGCCTTGTCTACAAGACCGGACCTTTGTAAGTTTGAACCTAACAGGGTTGTGCTTAGACTAGATCCGGCGTTTATTCCAAAGGTAAACACCGCTTTTCACAGGAGTCAGGATATCATACTGCCGGACTTCTGTACTCAAGGAACTCATCCATCCATTTTGAGATGGCACAAACTGGATGTGAGGCGGGCCCTAAAAATTTATGTTAGACGGACTCAGCCTGTTAGAACATCTGAGGCCCTGTTTGTGTCCTTTTCCACTAGAAGCGGAGGTACCAAGGTGTCTTCCACAACGATAAGTAGATGGTTGAGGGAATGTATTGCGGAGGCATATCGAACTGACGGATCCCCAGTTCCTCCGGGGATAACAGGACATTCGACTCGAAGTGCTGCTGTTTCATCAGCCTGGCGTACCCAGGCATCCTTAGAGGACATATGTAGAGCGGCCACATGGGCTGCGCCGTCAACCTTTATAAAACACTATAGGATTGATGCCTTTGCCTCAGAGGAAGCTGCATTTGGGAGAAGGGTGCTGCAAGGGGTCTGTTCGTTTGAGAAACCCCTGGTCCAGTCCTGTCCCTCCCTGTGATTATAACTTGGGCATATCCCATCTTGGACTCTCCTTGCAAGTGCATTGGAGAAAGACCGTTGAACTTACCTGAACGGTCTTCTCGATGCACTGCAAGGAGAGTCCAAACCCTCCCGATGTTGGGACCAGGGTTCTGTGGGGGTTTGACTTTCATGGTTTGAAGTTTTGAAGGTTAATTGTTTAATAAATGGTTTTGCTTTACTGCTCCTTCGCCTTACTTTAGACTGGAGGGCTAAGGGGGGGAGGCGGTGCCTGCCTAATAATTATTTAAATTAAAACTCAGTCCCAGCCAATCAGACTGGAGTATAACCCATCTTGGACTCTCCTTGCAGTGCATCGAGAAGACCGTTCAGGTAAGTTCAACGGTCTATTTCAACAATCGAGTTATCGAAGCGTGGAACTCATTACCAGACTCTATTGTGTCAACCCCTAACCCCCAACATTTCTCCCTTAGACTCTCCACGATTGACCTCTCCAGGTTCCTAAGAGGCCAGTAAGGGGCGTACATAAGTGCACTGGTGTGCCTTTCGTCCCCTGTCCAATTGTCTTTCCTTTCTCTCACTTATCATATATATTTTCTTTCTTTCATATATCCTCTCCTCTGAGTTCACCTTACCCTTATATATATGTCTATTTTTCTTCCTATGTATTTGTGTATTGGACAAATGAATGAATAAATAAATAAAATAAACAATATGCTACCCTACCTGATTTCCTCATCAGCAGAGCCAGTGATTCAAATTACCCGCACCAATCAAGTGCTACACTATTACAACCTCCAACAAGAGAAGCTGTGTAAGAACACTATTAGATGAGCATAAACACACTGCAGCAATCCTGAACATCAGGAAAAAAGATCAACTATCCAACATTTTCTAACAGAATAAATATCTGCATGACTTCATCAAAAAGTGCTTGACCATTCAATCCAGTGTAGTACAACCAATACAAGTTGTGAAAAGGATAACACTGCCATACATCAAAACTATCTCAAACCACAACAGACTATTACAATCTCGTGGCATCACCATGGCATGCAGACCAACTAAAGCCCTCCAGAGCATCCTAAGTAAACCATAAGATCCAGCAGCCCTGGAAGAAAACACAAGCATAATTTACAGCATACAATGAAAGGGCTGCAATAGCTACTATGTGACACAAACAAGCAAAAGATTAGCAGAGTCCATCCATGACCACTAAGTAGCAATCAGAAGACATAATGAAAACTCCTTAATTTCACAACACATGGACAGACTTAATCAGTTTCAAACTGTGAAACAGTGAGCCTCCTAGACCAAGTCCAAAAATGCTAAAGAATTCCCGGATGCCTGGCACTCATGCAAATTGGGCATCAACAGGCACATAGAGTTAAACAACATCTACATACCATTTTTAAAAAAGACAGTCAAAAGGCTAAAAAGGAAATAAAGTAAACAAAACACTTTCTCATCAGTAATCCATAACCAAATGAGCAGAAATTAACACCAAGATTAACATAATACCAATACTTAAGAAGCAGACAAAATCCTAATTAAGGAACTGTAAACTCAGACAAAAAGGGTAATAGTAAACAATATAGAAACATAGAAACATAGAAGACTGACGGCAGAAAAAGACCCCATGGTCCATCTAGTCTGCCCTTTTACTATTTCCTGTATTTTATCTTACAATGGATATATGTTTATCCCAGGCATGTTTAAATTCGGTTACTGTGGATTTACCAACCACGTCTGCTGGAAGTTTGTTCCAAGGATCTACTACTCTTTCAGTAAAATAATACTTTCTCATGTTGCCTTTGATCTTTCCCCCAACTAACTTCAGATTGTGTCCCCTTGTTCTTGTGTTCACTTTCCTGTTAAAAACACTTCCCTCCTGAACCCTATTTAACCCTTTAACATATTTAAATGTTTCGATCATGTCCCCCCTTTTCCTTCTGTCTTCCAGACTATACAGATTGAGTTCATTAAGTCTTTCCTGATACGTTTTATACTTCAGACCTTCCACCATTCTTGTAGCCCGTCTTTGGACCCGTTCAATTTTGTCAATATCTTTTTGTAGGTGAGGTCTCCAGAACTGAACACAGTACTCCAAATGTGGTCTCACCAGCGCTCTATATAAGGGGATCACAATCTCCCTCTTCCTGCTTGTTATACCTCTAGCTATGCAGCCAAGCATCCTACTTGCCTTTCCTACCGCCCGACCACACTGCTCACCCATTTTGAGACTGTCAGAAATCACTACCCCTAAATCCTTCTCTTCTGAAGTTTTTGCTAACACAGAACTGCCAATGCAATACTCAGATTTAGGATTCCTTTTCCCCAAGTGCATTATTTTCCATTTGGAAACATTAAACTGCAGTTTCCATTGCTTTGACCATTTATCTAGTAACGCTAAATCATTTACCATATTACAGACCCCTCCAGGAATATCAACCCTATTGCACACTTTAGAGTCATCGGCAAATAGGCAAACCTTCCCTACCAAACCTTCCCCTATGTCACTCACAAACATATTAAAAAGAATAGGACCCAGAACAGACCCTTGTGGCACACCGCTTGTAACCTGTCTCTGCTCAGAATACTCGCCATTAACAATAACTCTCTGATGTCTATGCTTCAGCCAGCTTGAAATCCACTGAACTATCCAGGGATTAAGTCCAATCTTCACTAATTTATCTATCAGCTCTTTATGTGGAACCGTATCAAAGGCTTTGCTGAAGTCCAGATAGGCAATATCCACGGCACCACCTTGATCCAACACCTTTGTGACATAGTCAAAGAACTCAATGAGATTAGTCTGACACGATTTGCCTTCAGTAAAGCCATGCTGATTTGGGTCCAATAAGTTATTGGTTTTTAGATGCTGATTTATCCTCTTTTTGAGTAGAGTCTCCATCATTTTAACTACAACTGATGTCAAGCTAACTGGCCTGTAGTTTCCAGCTTCTTCTCTACTGCCCTTCTTGTGGATAGGCACAACACTGGCCATTCTCCAATCCTCAGGAACATCTCCTGTTAACAGGGATTGGTTAAACAAATCAGTCAGGGGGGTAGCAATGACAGATCTGAGTTCTTTAAGAACTCTGGGATGGATGCCATCTGGACCCATTGCCTTATTTATCTTTAATCTTTCAAGTTCTTCAAAGACATCGGCTTCTAAGATCACTGGAGCTGAATCCGTACAGCTGGAAGCAATGCTATATCCCTCTATAGTATTATTTTGTAAGGTGTCTTTTGAGAAAACTGAACAGAAGTAGCTATTGAAATGGTCAGCGATCTCCTTATTCCCATCAATGCATGTATTATTCCCGGTACTAAGCTTTGTGATGCTGCAGTTTTTCTTCTTCCTATCACTAATATATCTGAAGAAGGTTTTATCCCCCTTCTTTACAGATTTTGCTATTTCTTCCTCTTTTGAGGCTTTAGCAGCATATATTATCTGTTTCGCCTCCTTCTGTCTCATTTTATACACCTCTCTATCAGCTATACTTCCAGACTCTTTATACCTCCTATAGGCAGCCTTTTTTTCATTGACTATAGCCCTTACATCATTGCTAAACCATAGCGGTTTCTTCTTCCTTTTACCTTTAGTTACTTGCTTTACATAAAGTCTTGTGGCTTTTAAGATGGCCTTTTTTAATACAGTCCACTGGGTGCTCGCTCCTGCCATTTTATCCCTCCCCTTTAATTCATTATTTAAATATTCCCCCATTGCATTAAAATTTGTTTTTCTGAAATCCAATACTTTGGTTGCAGTATAGGATTGCTCACAATCAGTTTTTACATCAAACCACAAACATAGATGGTCGCTGCAACCTAAATTTTCTCCCACCTTGACCTCTGAAAGCCGATTCCCATTTGTAAAAACTAAATCTAGAATATTCTCCCCTCTAGTTGGTGTCTTAACTAGCTGTGCCATAGCTGCTCCTGTAAAGGCCTCTACTATATTCTTACTTTTGCATGTAAGGGCACTGGGGATATTCCAGTCAACATCAGGCATGTTGAAATCACCCATAACCACAATATCTCCCTTTACTGCCATTAGGGTAATCTCATCCACCATCTTGTTGTCATGTTCCTCAGATTGCCCTGGAGGCCTATAGATCACCCCAATTCTAATGACAGAACCGTCTTTATTTTGCATGCAAATCCAGAGGGTCTCCAGATCTTTATCCCAATCAAGAAGCTGCCAAGGCCACTCACATTTACATGGACAGGGCAAACCACTATTTTATAAAATGAAAACAAATTTTTATTCTACCCATAAGGGGCAGGATTTTCTGTGACTAATGGCATGACAAGAAAAAGTCAAATGAGACTCTGACCTTAATCATAATTCATAGCATTTCTGATCCTGTCTGCTTGTGTTTAATCACATTGTCTATGTTTCAAGTCATTTACTATAACTCAGGATTCTTAGATTAATGTTCAGGTGGGGGAAAAATTAAAATGCACATCTTTTCTCTGGGGATCTTCAGCCATCAAGATGGTGAGAAGACTATCTCCTTGTCTTCCTCTGTTTGAACATAATATCAACCTAGTATTTGTTTCTATTTCTTTCTAAATATATAACACAGAGGTGTTGCTTTATTTTTATCAGAATTTACTGGAGTATAAGATGCACCTTTGTTTTGAGGACGAAAATAGGGGAAAGAATCTGTTTGCCAAGTATTCATCTGGCTAGCATCCTTAGCCAGCACATTATTTTATCCCCTGGTTAGGGCTTTAAAAACAATGAAAGAGCTGGGAACATCATTATCACCTGGAAAGAAACGTTTGGAGCAAGTAAAGCAAAGGAAAAAAACCTGCAAAGACTTAGGGCTTGGAAAACATTCTTTGCAGAGAGTAACAATGAAAGAGCTTGCAAGTGGGTAAGAGCTGAGAACATCGTTAGCACCTTGTTAGGGCTGCAAAGAAACTTATTCGGAGCAAGTTAGAGCAATGAAAACCCTGCAAAGACATAGGGCTTGGAAATCATTCTTCACAGAGAGAAACAATGAAAGAGCCTGCAAGGTAAGAGCTGGGAAGATCGTTAGCATCTTGTTAGGGCTGAAAAGCTACATTCAGAGTATAAGACACACCCAAATTATCAGCCTCTTTTAGGGAGGAAAAAGGTGCATCTTATACTCCGAAATATACAGTATATTTTAGATCCTATCTAGCCAGTGTACACATTCATTGGTTTGGAGGTGATTTTACTGAATCTAGAGTTTCAAGTTTCAAGTTTTATTGGATTTATATGCCGCCCCTCTCCGAAAACTCGGGGCGGCTAACAACAATCATGAACAATATACAATAAAATCCAATACTAAAAGCAAATTAAAACCCCTTAATATATAAAAACCAAACATACATACATACAAACATACCATGTATACAGTTGTAACGGCCTAGAGGGAGAAAAAAGTCTTAATTCCCCCATGCCTGGCAGCAGAGGTGGGTTTTAAGTAGCTTACGAAAGGCAAGGAGGGTGGGGGCAATTCTAATCTCTGGGGGGAGTTGGTTCCAGAGGACCGGGGCCACCACAGAGAAGGCTCTTCTCCTGGGTCCCGCCAAGTGGCATTGTTTAGTTGACGGGACCCGGAGAAGACCCACTCTGTGGAACCTAACTGGCCGCTGTACTGCTTTGAATTGCTAATTAGGCCACCCTGTTCTTTTTTTATTACATCCATTATTTTATTTTCAACATGGGAAGCTTAATGACTCTGGTGGGGAAAAAAACTGGAGGAGGAAATGCATTGAAACCTATCATAAAACAATTCTTAATTGATAGTGTCTGTACAGCAAATATTTCCTAACCAAGGAAACAATAATCTGGAGAACAGGATAAAAAAAAACAAAATACTTGAAAGACTGGCTTCACTCAGTGCTTAGTATCACATACTGACATACAGAATGGAATAGAATTCTTTATTGGCCAAGTGTGATTTGACACAGAAGGAATTCGTCTTTGGTGAATATGCTCTTGATGTACATAAAAAGAAAAGATACATTTGTCAAGAATCTTAAGTACAATACTTAATGATTTTCACCGGGTACAAATAAGCAATCAGGAAACAATGAACATTAATATAAATCATAAGGATACAAGCAACAAGTTACAGTCATACAGTCATAAGTCGGAGGAGATGGGTGGTAGGAATGATGAGAAGCCTAATAGTAATAGTAATGCAGCCTTAGTGAATAGTTTGACAATGGTGAGGAAATTATTTGTTTAGCAGAGTGGTGACATTTGGGGAAAAACTATTCTTGTATCTAGTTGTCTTGGTGTGCAGTGCTCTATTGCATTGTTTTGAGGGTAGGAGTTGAAACAATTCATGTCCAAATGTGAAGTGTCAGTAAATATTTTCACGGTCCTCTTCTTGACTCGTGCAGTATAGAGGTCCTCAATGGAAGTACAGTGCTACCTCGTCTTACGAACTTACCGTATTTTTTGCTCCATAAGACGCAGTTTTTTTCCTCCCAAAGTAGGATGAAAAATCAGCCCCGTCTTATGGAGCGAAGATGCAGGCAGGGAGGGGGGGGGAGGCTGCGAACTCGGAAGCGCCATCCCGCCGGCTGGCTGGCTAGCTGCTGCCTGGCCCCCTCCCTCCCGGAGGAGGGTCTCCCTCCGCACCACCAGCGGCGCTCCCCCCGCCAGCCAGCCAGCCAAGCCCCGTGCCCGCCGGAACCGGCTCCTCGCTCTCCCCCCGCCGCCCGCCGCGTTTGCAGGAGGTGGGGAGGGTCGGGCGGCCCGCCAAGGCCAGGAGGGACGCCGCTGCCCCCCCTTCCCTCTCTCCGCCCGCCGCTGCGCCTCCTTGACGCCGAGAGGAAATGCCGGCAAAGGCTTTTCTCAGCGGAGGCCGGCGAAGGCGATATTCAATGTCGGGGGGGCATGGGCGGTTGCGCGCGCTCCCTATCTCCCTGCTAGCCCACTCGGAATATTCAAAATAAGAAAAGCCTTTGCCGGTGAAGGTTTTTCTTATTTTGAATATTCCGAGTGGGCTATCATGGAGATAGGGAGCGCGTGCAACCGCCCGTGCGCCCCCGACATTGAATATCACCTTTGCCGCCGGCCCCGCCTCTCCTACAACCCCCTTGCTGAGAGCCCTGGACGAAAGTGCTCTCGGCAAAGGTGAGGCGGGCAGGGCGTGCGCACGTCACCGCTGAGAAGAACGGAGAGAGAACGAGAGTGAGTGAGAGCAACAGACAGCAAGATAGTGAGAAAGAGAGAGTGAGAGAAAGGGGGGGAGAGAGAGAAAGAGAGGGGGAGAGAGAGAAAGAGAGGGAGAGGGAGAAAGAGAGTGGGAGAGGGGGGAGAGATAGCAAGAGAGGGAGAGAGAGAAAGAGAGAGGGAAAGGGGGTAGAGAAAGAGAGTGGGAGAGGGGGGAGAGATAGCAAGAGAGGGAGAGAGAGAAAGAGAGAGGGAAAGGGGGAGAGAGGGGGGAGAGAAAGAGAGAGGGAGGGAGAGAGAGGAGATAAAGGAAGAGGAGAGAGAGAAAGGAAGAGAAAGAAAGAAAGAGGGATAGAAAGAGAGAGAGAGTGAGAGATGCTCAGTGAGCCTTTCTTTGAAGTTGCCTTTCTTTCTTTCTTTCTTTCTTTTTCTCTCTTGCTCTCTTGCTCTTTCATTCTTTTTTCTTTCTCTTGCTTTCTTTCTTTCTCTTGCTTTCTCTCCTTCCTTCCCTCCTTCCATTTCTTTCATTCCCCCTCTCTATTTTTATTTCTCTTTCATTTTCTTTCTTTCTCTCTTTCTTGCTTTCTTTCTTGCTCTTTTTCTTTCTCTCTTTTACCTTCCCTTCCTCTATTTCTTCTTTTCTTTCTCCTTCCTACCTTCTTCCCTCCCTCCCTCCCTTCAGTCCTTCCTCTCTTACTCTCCCCTTTCATAAGTTTCCTTGCTTCCTTCCTCTGTTCCTGTTCCTTCCCCCTTTCTTTCTTTCTTTCTTTCCTTCCTTCCTTTCCTCCCTCCATTTCTTGCTTTCCTTTTCCTTCCTCCCTTCTTTCCTCCCTCACTCCCTTCTTTCACTCCTTCCTCTCTTCCTCTCCCCTTTTTGGCTCAAAATATTTTTTTTCTATTTTCCTCCTCTAAAATCTAGGTGCGTCTTATCAGCAGGTGCGTCTTATAGAGCGAAAAATACGGTAATTTGTTCCATGATGAGGTTTGTAAGTAGAAAAGTTCGTAAGGTGAAACAATGTTTCCCATAGGAATCAATGTAAAAGCGAATAATGCGTGCAATCCCAAAACTCACCCCTTTTGCCTTGCGCTGCTGGGAATCCCCACCTCTGGACTTCCATTGCCAGCCAAAGCACCTGTTCTTGTGTTGCTGGGATTTCCCTGAGGCTCCCCTCACTGGGAAACCCCACCTCCGAACTTCCGTTGCCAGCCGAAGCACCCATTTTTTCGCTGCTGGGATTTCCCTGAGGCTCCCCTCGCAGGGATTCAAAGCAGCGCCAACAAAAATGAAGTGAATCCCAGCAAGGGGAGCATCAGGGAAATTCCTGCAGCGCAAGAACGGGCGCTTCAGCTGGCAACGGAAGTCCAGAGGTGGGGTTTTCCAGTGAGGGGAACCTCAGAGGAATCCCAGCAGCGTAAGAATGGGCACTTTGGCTGGCAACGGAAGTCCGGATGCGGGGATTCCCAGTGGCGGCGGCTTGGGTTCGTAAGGTTAAAATAGTTTGGAAGAAGAGGCAAAAAAATCTTAAACATCATATCTCGAAAAGTTTGTTAGAACAGGCGTTCGTAAGACAAGGTACCACTGTAATTGTTTTTCTGCAGTTCTGATTATCCTCTGAAGTCTGTGTCTTTGTTGGGTTGCAGAACCGAACCAGACAGTTTTAGAGGTGCTGATGACAGACTCAATAATTCTTCTGTAGACTGTATCAGCATCTTCTTGGGCAGTTTGAGCTTCCTTAGTTGGCATAGAAAGAACATTATTGTGCTTTTTTTATGACAATTTTGATGTTAGGTGACCATTTCAGGTCTTGAAATATGATAGAACCTAGAAATTTGAAGGTCTCTGTTTTTGATACTGTGTTGTCTAGCATTGTAAGATAAACTACATAAAATAATTTTAAGAGGGGATGTTTAGAAGAAGGTTTCGCAACACAGTGCTTTGAGAAACATGGTATCTATCATGCTAAAATTAAAATCACTGCAATGTTTATTCTTGTTTTGAAGAAGTATCTTTATTGTTTATTTTAGATTTTTTAAAATCCCACCTTTATTGTTTTTATAAATAATCCAAGCAGCAAACATACCTAAAACTCCTTCTGCCTCTTATAGAAACAGAGACCATAGTTCCCTCTAAGCTGAGCAGTGAGCAATCGCTCACTTAAAAATCATCATCCACTCAGAGTTTTCCAAACCTGCCCAGAAGCCGAGAGGGAAAGAGTGAGAGGGAAGGAGAGAGAGAGGAAGAGAGGAAGAGAGAGAAACAGATAGAAAAAAGAGAGGAAGGAAAAGAGAAAGAAAAAGAATGGGAGTAAGGAAGAGAGAAAGAAAATCAAAATCTAGTTTGAAACTAGCTCAACTATTTAAGTGGCATTTTGATATTGATAGAGTTGCCCTATTATGAGCTCACTGTTATAGACACACAGTACAGTATTTTATTTTGAAATTCTCTGAGGCAAAACAGGGTGGGTTTTTTGTTTGTTTGTTTGTTTATTCATTTATTTATTATTTCTGTGCCGCCCAGTCCCGAAGGGACTGCCGCTCAGACACTATACTTTTCCGCCCCCCCCCCAAAAAAAAAAATTAGAGGGAACACTGACAGAGACAGGTTTTTTTTTCCTCTGCTGAACACTAAATTTCAACAATTCAGTCTTATGCCTAAATATATTACTTATATTACTCACATAGTATTGTCATATTATTTTGGTCCTTTTTCCACTACTTTCTCTATTGGCATTATTATTATTATCCTTTATTATGATAATGATTATTACTACTTTGTTGTTTTGCGTGCACAATGAGAGTTTATGCATTGGAGACAAATTCTTTGTGTGTCTAAACACACTTGACCAACAAAGTATTGTATCTATTTTGTGAGGTGAGTGGGGCTGAGAGTGACGGGCCCAAAATCATCTAACATGCCTAAGGCAGGATTAGAGCTCCCTGATTTCCATTCTCGCACCTTAACCAGCAGACCAAAATTTGTTATACAGTGATCCCTCGAGTTTCGCGTCCTCGAGCATCGCGAAAGGGCTATATCGCGAGTTTTCAACCCGGAAGTAAACTCCACCATCTGCGCATGCGTGCCCTTCCACGCATGCGTAGATGGTGGAGTTTCCCCGCCGGGCAGAGGCTTCCCTGGGTCTTCCCCCTCTTGCCCCGGTAAGACCCCAGCGGTGGCGCGAGCAACGGCGTGGGCTGGTGGGCGGCACGCGCGTGGGAAACCCCAGCTCCGCTTCCCAGCTGGGAAGCGGAGCCGGCAACAGCGTGGGCGGGCGGGCAGCGCGCGCGAGCGAGCTTGGGGACACCCCACCTCCGCTTCCCAGCTGGGAAGCGGAGCTAGGGTGTCCCCACGCGCGCGCGCGTTGCTGGGGAAAGCGCGCGCGCTTGGGGACACCCCAGCTCCGCTTCCCAGCTGGGAAGCGGAGCTAGGGTGTCCCCACCGCGCGCGCGTTGCTGGGGAAAGCGCGCTTGCTTGGGGACACCCCACCTCCGCTTCCCAGCTGGGAAGCGGAGCTAGGGTGTCCCCATGCGCGCGCGCGTTGCTGGGGAAAGCGCGCGCGCTTGGGGACACCCCACCTCCGCTTCCCAGCTGGGAAGCAGAGCTAGGGTGTCCCCACCCCGCGCGCGTTGCTGGGGAAAGCGCGCTTGCTTGGGGACACCCCACCTCCGCTTCCCAGCTGGGAAGCGGAGCTGGGGTGTCCCCAAGCGCGCGCGCACCCCAGGTGCGAGCAACGGGGTGGGCGGGCGAAGGGCGGGCGGCAGTGGAAGTAAAAACACCATCTGCGCATGCATGCGCAGATGGTGTTTTTACTTCCGCACCGCTACTTTGCTAAAAATCGATCATCGCGTGGGGTCCTGGAACGGAACCCTCGCGATGATCGAGGGATCACTGTACAGTGTTCCCTCATTTTTCGCGGGTTCGAACTTTGCGAATGGCCTATACCACGGTTTTTCAAAAAATATTAATTAAAAAATACTTCGCAGGGTTTTTTTCTATACCACGGTTTTTCCTGTCCGATGACATCATACATCATCACCAAACTAATAATTTTTGCAAATAAATAACAAAAAAAAGAATTATTGTTAATAAATAATTATGTTTATAAATATCAGGATCACTAAGTGTCTTATTCAATGGTGAGTACCAGTAATAATGGTGAGTAAATGGTTATTAAGGGAATGGGAAATGGTAATTTAGGGGTTTAAAGTGTTAAGGGATGGCTTGTGATACTGTCCATAGCCAAAAATGGTGTATTTACTTCTGCATCTCTACTTAGCGGAAATTCAACTTTCGCGGGTGGTCTCAAAATGCATCCCCCACAAAAATCGAGGGAACACTGTACATCAAATTCTATTATAACTATGTGTAACAAAAGACTAAATCCATTTGAAGCGGCAAAAAGCTGGGTTGTTGTTTTTTCAGTGCATGTTAAAGAAAATTGGTGTGTTAAAGTAGCGGAGTTTCCCATCTATTCCTTGGCCCAGTCAAATTCCTGATAAAGGGAGAAGCAGCTTGTTCTTAAATTTTGCTGTTAAGGAAGAGTTTGGTTGAATCATGGAAGACCAGAGTGGATTATCTATTGAGTCTAGAAGGCAGAACTAGCTCATTGGGTGACTTCAACTCTCAGAATTCAGAAAGTTGAAGTCCACACAACTTGCTAAAGAGGAAGAACGCTGATCTGAGAACTGATGTACAAATCCATATACTGTACTGTTAAGGCATTTATGCCAGAAAGTAAAAGCAATCAATTGAGCTTTTACAAGCACATGTTACTGTTTTTTCCCTAAAAGACCGCATTAATAAGACCCCCCTGTGGGCAGTTTTATTTTTGTAAGGCCTCATTACAATAGTAATTCAGATCATTGTGATATTATAAAGGTAACACCTGTTGTAGGAGACTTTCTTTTGTGTGTGTGCCTGTGTATTCTCTAAATTTCTGCTGCTCGTTTCCTGTTATGAGAGTATTCTGTGACAACTAATTGATTTGAGACTTGAAAGCAGATAAGCACACATCTTTTTTAATGTGGAAACTCAAACCTAATGAAGGTCTATTTGTATTATCTTAGGTATATTTAATTTTAAGCTATACAAATCTTGATTTTACTGTTTCTTTTCATATTTTCATGTTGCTTAATTAAAACATGTTTATAAGCTCTAAAATCTTTGTACCTTTCCATTGATATGAAATTTTGTATCTTAATTGATATGAAATAATTAAAAATGAATTAATATTTGGGGGAAAATGTCTTGGCAATCATTAGTTCAGACAAAAGATTCTCCCACAATTGCTCGTTTGTCTATTAGAACGTCAAATGAGTATGTGAACTGGTCATCCTATGTTTTGAATGAGAATATAATTTGCTCCCTCCATGTCCCATGATATTATATCAAGACATTTCTGATATTCAGTGAATCACTGAAACGCAAATGTGTAAGCAGTGATCTATTGCTTTTAATTGCATTTTCAATTAATATTAAATCAAATCACTGTCTGGGGAAGAGAGATACCTAGCATATTGCTCAAAGAACAAAATTGCCTGAAAAAATATGTCTGATATGAAATGAAATGCTTTTTCTAGTATGAGAATACTTGAAGACTTCATTAAAACTATTCTATAAAATAAGTCATAATATCCTAAAATTGCTTTTCGTACTCTGTACAAATTACTCCAGCCAATTTCCTCTATAAAGTGGGTTACTTAATGTACTTTATAGAGGAAACCGGGGAACATAAACTTGAGAAACAGCCCAGGGAATAATACAGGGTTATTCAAAAAGAATAAAGCAATTTCATGACGCAATATTTTATTAAGGAAAAGTCATGCAAAACTCCAGCCAAGTCACAAGTATTCAACTCACTATCAACTTTTACTTTCTGTCTTACAATTGTTCAGTGTGGCCACCAGCAGCAGCACAGGCAATATCAATGTGATAAGAGAAGGTGTTGATCACTGCTGTTATTTGATGTTTAAGGTCATTGGGGTTAGTGGGTAATGGTGGAACATAAATGCCATCTTTTACTTATCCCCACAAGAAAAAAAATCACACATGGTTAGATTTGGGGGCATCACAGGCCAAGCACAAAGAGCAAGACCTTGGGCTCCCCAATACAGAACGCTTTTTCCTAAGGACTCGCCATTACGAAGGTAAACAGACAATTGAACGTTGCTGAAAGAACAACGTGACTACATTGCCCCTGTGGCAGCCATTCAAAACTTAGATAACTCCTCTTTCAAATGGTCAGTGACTCATTGTATGACGATATGATGAGAACTGAAGCAATGTGTTCCATTCTTTTTGAATAACCCAGTATATTAGCAAGGTTTTTTTTAAAAAAAAAAAATCTTAGCTGGACACATATTGTTTTGTTTTCTGGAGTAAAGTTGGATCCAATTATAAAACCGCCATGATGTCCTTGTGATAGTAATAATTCATTACTGGGACAGGGAATGGATTTTTCAAGAACACATCATCAAGAAAAACAAAGCTGCCTTTGGACATCTTGACTAAAACAGATGTTTTACTCCTTCCTGAACTACTGTTGTAGAAAGCAGATGCAGTAGATGAAACTCCTACCAGCACTTGTGACTTTAGTAAGTTTTATAATGAAATGTTTAGATGCATTGAATGCCCAGGGAAAGAACATTATAAAGAGTTAAAATTTAGTTACCAGACACCTGTCAGTCAGAAAAATTAGTAGCAGATAAAAAGACCAATATTGTAGTTTCAATCATTGCTTCTTTGATTAAGATGGACTGCAACTATGACTGAGGGATTCTGGGAGCTGAAGTCCACATCATTTTACATGCTGGTGTTGCAGAGTAATGATGGGACACCCTATTTTGCTATCTTCTTTGTCTTCTGTTGTTGAATACATGCACATGTTTTAAGGAAAGTCTTATAGAATCCACAAGGTGGGATTGTAAGAGCTTTCCCTGTTGTCATTACCAAGAATCACCTTATATAACTAAATTCTATAGTTACTATTTATTTCTGGTGGATTTAATGTATTTTGACACTTAAGAAATAAAAATCTAAAATTTAGAAAAGAGTTTAGTGCTTAGTTCAGGATTTCATCTTTCCAAAGTTTCTCCTTCAGATTATTATTATTATTATTATTATTATTATTATTATTATTATTTATTAGATTTGTATGCCGCCCCTCTCCGTAGACTCGGAGCGGCTCACAACAACAAAGACAATGTAAGAACAAATCTAATAATTTAAAAAACACTAAAAACCCCATTATTAAAAGCAAACATACACACAAACATACCATGTATAAACTGTATAGGCCCAGGGGAGATATCTCACTGCCCTCAAGCCTGACGGCAGAGATGGGTCTTAAGAACTTTACGAAAGGCAAGGAGGGTGGGGGCAGTTCTAATCTCCGGGGGGAGCTGGTTCCAGAGGGTCTGGGCCGCCACAGAGAAGGCTCTTCTCCTGGGGCCCGCCAAACGACATTGTTTAGTCAACGGGACCCGGAGAAGGCCAACTCTGTGGGACCTAACCGGTCGCTGGGATTCGTGTGGCAGAAGGCGGTCCCGGAGATATTCTGGTCCGATGCCATGAAGGGCTTTATAGGTCATAACCAACACTTTGAATTGTGACCGGAAATTGGTCGGCAACCAATGCAGACTGCGGAGTGTTGGTGTGACATGGGCATATTTAGGGAAGCCCATGATTGCTCTCAGTAATTTCATGGAAAGGGGGAATGTGACTGACATTTAAGACATGTCTATAATATGTCTATATGTGTATGGTATGCTGCTTTCTTAAGTTATAGGCAAATTAGATTTTAGACTAAATTGATATTTGCAGAAAAGAAAAATAAACATTTTTTTATTTTTACCCTAGGCAACTTTTTTGACTTGGACATATAAAGAATTCAAACTTCAGAGCTACTGCTGCTACTAACTAAACTATAGCCTCACTCTTAAATATAGTACATATGCAAAAATATATGCAAACAATGCATGCCATAAAATTGTATGAGTTTGATAGTTTTGCTTTGTAACAATTTATTTCATTGTGTTTACCGCATTAACTATGCTAAATTACTAGAGGCTGCCAAAAATGCAGAAAATGCCTCAAAATGTCAAGCTCAGATTTGACAAACAAGTCCATTAATCTCCAGACCAGTATAATCTACAGTTCTCAAGAGTGTTACAGATTTTTGTAGGGCTAAATTAGATCTTTTTTTTTCCAAAATAAATGTGCTTTTGCCATTTTCTCTAGCATATGTTAAAAATGTTCAGATTGTTAAAAATGAATTCTTCTTAGTGAGAAGAAATTGTTCCATGATTTTCTTCATATTAAATGAAAGTGGCCAGGATAATAAAGTTAAAAGGCAACTGAGTCACATTTAAACTATTGCTAATAGGTTCTGCAAAGGTGTGGAGCCATTATTTGCAGATTTATTCTGTCAATGTTTCTGCTGTGATTAGCACAGCTTTTGTTTGCAATGTCATGCATCTTAGGAGCTCAGTACTTTGTCATCCATAGTAACCGACAGAGCATTAACCACTTTTTAATGCGGCTATAGGCGTTCCTGGTGGAATGTTGATTATTTCAAGTATTCCCCCACCCCCAAAAAAGGAAACTTGTGTGCAGTGCAGAATCATGGTTGGATGATTCTGACCATATTTAAGGGGTACTATGTTTAATCAATTGCTCTATGGTAGAGGTGTCAAACTCAGGTCATAAGAACATAAGAAGAGTCATGCTGAATCAGTCCAGCATTCTGTGTCACACAGTGGCCTACCAATTGTACATGGGGATCTTGAGTAGAAAGTGAAGGCAAGACCCTCCCTTTCCCTTGAGCCCCAACAAATGGTACCCAAGGGAATCCTGCCTGCCTCAACCAACATAGAGGCGGCACATGGACATCTGTTTCAATAACCACCGATACACTTGGCATCCATGAATCTGTCTAATCCTGCCTTCTCTAGGAAACAGTTGGCCACACCCAGACAGTATATAGTTTCAAGTTTCAAGTTTTATTGGATTTATATGCCGCCCCTCTCCGAAAACGTGAGGATATATGGGTAAAGAGGCATGGAGATTCAATATTTGTAATGATGGGGGTCCTAGACCTGAAGTTCCAGAAATACTTTGCTGACAAATTGCTGTTATCCCTTTACGTTCGTTGTGCAGAGATGCAGCTGTCTGAGGAAAACCTGAAGATTCCTGAGTGTATGTTTAAAAGACATTAGAACACAGCCGCCTCTTATCAATTAGACAATTTGACAGGGAATGCTGCCAACTTGGACTAAAAGCTTTACTTTGTTTTATACAAATCATTTTTAAAAATATAGATGTGTTTTGGTTTGAATTTTCTGTGAGTGGGTGCTCCTTTGTTCCGATCCAAGTAGCCCCAAGCAGAACAGCATGCTTGTTACTTTTCCATTTGTTCGATTTGACTTAGAGTAGGCTCCTCATGCATACCTGTTCCTAGGACATCAAAGGTGTCTCAAATGAACAGATGCTCCCTGACAGCAGGCTTATATTTAGCAAGAGTCTTAGGATCTGGTGATCTAAGATCATATTTCTCATTGTGAGAGTGTGTGAGCGTCCTTGTGCAAGATTTCAGCGATTTTTGCTGATTTCATCAAAGCAAATTCTTGCACACAGGCACGCGGTGGGGACGCACAGATGCGCACGCATCGCCGTTTCCGCTACCAGATCGATGATCCCAGGCATACCAGGGCAGATCAATACTGAGTTAGGTCTGGCGACATGTTGAGCAGTTTAAAGAGCTCAATTTACAAATGTAATTCCAGGCTCACTTATGGTAATAAGATAAGGACTACCTGTATAACTCCGCTTTAAGCATCATAGGGCCCATAATGACCTGAGCAAAATTATCTCATATGGTATCAACCTTAGCTTAACGTTGTTTAGATTGGAGAGAACTATTGGTTCCAGAATGTGAGAGTGAAAGAGGATGACAGAAGCTTAATTTTTGAAGTACTGTATAACTCAAGATTTTGCTAAAGAAAACTAAACTTTTCAAAATAAATATTTTTATAGCAAATATTTCAGAAAAATATTTGCAAAGCAATCTTCTTTTTTAAAAAGGAAAGTTTTGAGATGTAAAACAATACAAAAACCAGCATGTGTTCATAATTCTTCTGTTTTTTGAATCACAAAAATGCTATTTTTTAAACTTTTTTCATGGGATTCATAATTGACCGTTCTTACAAAATGGCTGTTTTCCTCTTCAGACTCAAGCTTTAACGTTTGTCTTTTAAGAGGCATTTTAAATGCAAACTTTGATTGCTCTTTCTGCATTGTATATCAAATTAAATAAAAAAGACATAGCAGCTACAGGTGGGTTCCTCCTGGTTTAAACTGGTTCACCCAAATTGGTAGCAAAACACTGATGATGTTGTGATGATATCACAGAACCTGTTTGGTCAGTATGGGTCCATGGGCGCCGCCATCTTTTTAAAATTATTTTATTTTATTTTCAATTTATTTTCTTCTTTTTTGGTTGGGTTTTTTTCTTTTACACGTGCTCAGGAGCCAAGATTCTGGCACTGTACATGTATCACCATCTGAATTTCAGCTTTTTTGTACTGTGCATGCTCACCCATGAGGTATGGCCACATGGCGCAGGAGGAAGCAAACTGGCAACAAGGTAAATTAGAACCCAACCCTGCATAGCAGGAACCCTTAAATATTTGGAGAAATCATCAATTTACATTCAATTTATTGAAGTCAACAACTTAGCTAACATCTATAAGTGAGATCTAGGATACAACCTATATAAAATTATAGTGTAAATACTAAAATTATATTAAATACAATAACATCTGAAGTTACAACAAGGAAAGGCATCAAACTATTAATATCAAATAAGGCAATAATATCTAAAATTAAATGAATTATAATTGCAAAGTATGTATTGCAGTATATTGGCACAAAAGTATTCAATAGATCTTTGGTGTTACTGCACAAACCATAGCAATTTGCACTGTAGCAAGGGTGCTTCACCTATGAGCCGCATCTGGGCATAGGCCGGATCTGGATTACTAGGATATCTACTAATCAGAGGTAGCATTAATCTGGTTTATATGTATCTATAAAAGGAGCAATGAAAAAGAACAAGTTCTGTAATTTCTACTTTTTCTGAATCACAGGGCAGAATCAATACTTTACCCAGCTGAAATATGTACATGTCAAAAGTTTCCTATAAATACTTACTCTTATTAATGCTAAATAGTCATCCTATGTTTGAATGAATATTTTTTAAAGTTTTTGACTAAAGTTAAGAGATATTGCAACAAGACAGATTCTTCTCTGCTTTCAGATTGAGCATTTTGTTGCTCTTTACAATAGTTGAATTGACCATTAATAATCTTAGAAGAAAAAGAGGGGGAGGGAGGGAGGGAGGGAAGGAAGAAAGAAAGAACACTTAACTTTGCTAGGAGATATGCAGGTAGGGCAAAACAAGGAAGTTGAATAACAGGTGTTTGTAAAATGATGGAGAGTCTACCTCTGTTAGGGCCTTTTAACATGTCAAGAGTTTTCTTAAGCGTAGCCAAGAAAAGAGGCAATATGTGAGGTTGCTATGGAAATAGGAGCATGCATGGTGACATTTTTCTTGAAGCCAGAATATTGAACCCTAGCTTTAAGATTGCTCTGAGCAGTGACTGCTCACAATGCTCATTTCTGATCCGATAAATTGCTTTGAAAGACCTAATGTCACAGTCTCCTTTTCTCCATGTTACCCGTTGAGATGATATGCACTGGAAACTTTTTCTATCCATAAAGCTTTTAACTTAAATTCAGTTTAAAAAAGAACACTAAGATGCCTGGCTTGAAATTTAATTAACATTTCTAATTGCAGCTGCTGCAATTTTTTTATTTTAGTTTTTTTAAATCTTAGTCACCTCAATTAGTTCCTTAACTGCAGTCTAGACTACAAATTTCCCTTGATACGGAATCCAGTCTTTAGCATAGTAATGGAGCTAAGTCTGCAGTTCTTTATAACGGAGTCCTGTATATTTCTATATTTATTTATTGTACTATACCAGAAGTTGAGTATAAATAGTTTTCAGTTATTATATTCTTGCTAGAAAAATTGATCACTTCAAACCAATAAATATCCATAGCAGTTACATGGCTCCTTGCTATGTTAATCAATATCAACCATAAAAATAATCCATTTTGACTGCAGATTGTGTGCCTGGACATTCAGTACAAATGAAGAGGAACAGTTTAAGGCGGCCCTAGCCAAAAATGCATACGAGTTCTGGTGGTGCAGCAGTTAAAATGCAGTATTGCAGGCTAACTCTGCTCACAGCCTGGAGTTCAGTCCTGACCATCTCAAAGTTGACTCATGCTTCCATCCTTCCAAGGTCAGTAAAATGAAGATTCAGATTTAGGACTCTCTAAACTATGAAGTGGTATATAAGTCTAAGCGCTGTTGCTAAGTGCTACTTGGGAAAAATTACATTGCAGGAAGTTTCATTTTAAATAAATGGAATTCTGAATTGAGCCAAATGGTGCACTTGGCATAACAAACTATAGGCTTTTTTAGATTGGAAGATCTGATTCTGTATTCAGCAGAATTAGATGAGAAGGAAAATTGCATTCATGAGTCATAGATTTTGCAGGACTGTTCCGCCAGCAGTGGATTGTGTTTCTCATTCTGGCCAGGGGGAAGACTGAATTCTTAGCGCAATAGTTCTCCCTTATAATAGCAAAGCCTACTTTGGTATCATATATGTCAGGGAGAATGTTAACAAAGAATATATAATATTCTATAATATATAAGACGGAGTGGCTGTGGGTTTTGCCTCCCAGGGACAATTCCATCTGTCCGACCATAACCCTGGGAGGGGGGAATTATTGATCCCGCAACTTGGGTGTCCTCCTCGATCCACATCTTACATTAGAAAAACATCTTTCAGCTGTGGTGAGGGAGGCGTTTGCCCAGGTTCGCCTGGTGCACCAGTTGCTGCCCGATCTGCTCACAGTCACTCATGCCCTCATCACCTCGAGGTTCGACTACTGTAATACTCTCTACATGGGGCTACCTCTGAAGAATGTTCAGAAACTTCAGATCGTGCAGAATTTATTTATTATTTATTTATTATTTAGATTTGTATGCCGCCCCTCTCCGAAGAATGCAGCTGCGAGAGTTATCATGGGCTTCCCTAGGTATGCCCATGTTACACCAACACTCCGCAGTCTGCATTGGTTGCCGATCGGTTTCCGGTCACAATTCAAAGTGTTGGTTATGACCTATAAAGCCCTACATGGCATCGGACCAGAATATCTCCGGGACCGCCTTCTGCCGCACGAATCCCAGCGACCGGTTAGGTCCCACAGAGTTGGCCTTCTCCAGATCCTGTCGACGAAACAATGTCGTCTGCCGGGACCCAGGGGAAGAGCCTTCTCTGTGGCGGCCCCGACCCTCTGGAATCAACTCCCCCTAGAGATTAGGACTGCCCCCACCCTCCTTGCCTTTCACAAACTCCTCAAAACTCTTCTTTGTCGTCTAGGCATGAGGAAATTGATTCCCCTGGGTTGCTTCCACTTTACACATGGTCTGTATGAGATGTATGATTGTTTTTATATTAAGGATTTTAAATCGTTTTAGTATTGGATTTGTATTGTTTTTGTTGTGAGCCACTCCCAAGTCCTCGGAGAGGAGTGGCATACAAATCTAATTAATAATAATAATAATAATAATAATAATAATAATAATAATAATAATATAGATAGATAGATAGATAGATAGATAGATAGATAGATAGATAGATAGATAGATAGATAGATAGATAGATAGATGATAACATCATGTTGAATGTTTCCAGCACATCAATAAGGTTCACACTTTAAGAGCTTATATCAGCTGTATTGTCAAAACTAGATATGGGTCAGGAACCAAATGCAGCAGTTAAACTGGATGGTGGGGAGGAAAGAGACTCTCATAGCAAAGGGATATTGCTGAATATGGAGGCTAGATTGATACTACAAGGGGGGCTTATAGGGAGAAGTATCACTGGGTGTCCAGAAGCGCAGTTGCTTAGGAGTGCACCTATAAATTCACTTAATCTCTTGCACACAACTGATCGGCACTCCAATGGGATTCTCCAGAGTGTGACTGCAGTCACTGTAACCACAGACTCCCCCCCCCGAACCTTTCTCTCCCCCCCCCCATAAGGCTGAGGTTTACAGCGAGGCTGGCTGGAGGAGTGGGAGCTGCCGCTGCAGCGGTGCAGGCAAAGGGGCAGCGCCGCTTTGCCGACACGAATGGCCTCCAATGTGGGTCCTGGGCAGTGGTATCAATGGTATGGCCATTGTGCATGCCCGCTAAGAGGAGTTGCCAGTGGGCATGCACAGGCCAGGAAATAGACTAACTGTTTCCAATGCACATATGAGCACGAGGCAGCTAGTCTTCTGATTACTGGCATGCATGTGTGCGCAACAATCAGCTGGACAGTTGATCTTCTAGTTTCTGACACAGCCACATGTGTGAAGGCCAGCTGATCGTCATGTGCTCATGCATGCCGGTAATCAGAAGACTAGCTGGCCAGTGCGCACACTTGCACCGGAAACACGGAAGAGTAATGTGCACTACCACACGTGCCAGGTGAAATGGCTCCACGTGCCACCTGTGGCACATGTGCCATAGGTTCACCATCACAGGTATAGCAGATTCATGCTTTTATGGCATACAGCCCTTCTAATTAGACACCATTAACAGACTAACTATTTTATTTATTAATTGGATTTATATGCCGCCCCTCTCCGAGGATTCAAGACTTACTCTTGAGATAATTACTGATGGCCTTTTAAAGCCCTCTGTGATATGGGAGAACAGAATAGGAAAGGGGGAACAGAATTCTGAGCTGTTAATAGGGAAGTAAGCTCAGCAAAAGCATTAGTGAGACAACAAAGAAGGTTTGTACATGTTTTTCCCAACCTGAGAGGCTCCAATATGTCAAGAGTGCAGTGCATCTGGCTGAGAATTACAGTCTCAGTAGAGTTGAAGGATAATAAACTGTTCCATAGCTATCAGCAACTAATCGTTTCTTACTTAAAGTAGGAAACAAGCATGTGAAAAGCAGAAACTTATATGAGACAGTATTGTCTGCAATTATTGTGATTGAAGGTCCTTTTGCTGATCTCATCTAAGATACAAACAACAAGTTACAGTCATACAGTCATAAGTGGGAGAAAATAAGTGATAGAAACGATGAGAAAAAACTAGTAGTAATAGTAGTGCAGACTTAGTAAATAGTTTGACAGTGTTGAGGGAATTATTTGTTTAGCAGAGTGATGGTGTTCGGGAAAAAACTATTCTTGGATCTAGTTGTCTTGGTGTGTAGTGCTCTGTAGCGATGTTCTTGAGGGTAAGAGTTGAAACAGTTTATGTCCAGGATGTGAGGGATCAGTAAATATAATCACAGCCCTCTTTTTGACTTGTGCAGTACAGTGATACCTTGTCTTATGAACTTAATTGGTTCCGGGAGGAGGTTCGTAAGGCAAAAAGTTCGTAAGACGAAACAATGTTTCCCATAGGAAACAATGTAAAATCAATTAATGCGTGCAAGAAAAAACCCGCAAAAATGGCGCTCCGCTGGGCACTGCCCCCTGGTGTCACCTTTTGAAACAGCCGGGCGCTTCTCAGCATTTTCCCGAATGCCAAACCCAGAAGTTTGGCAAAAGTTCGGGTTCGGGAGGCCGCTGTAAAGCGCCACTGCCCGGCTGTCACCTTTTGAAACAGCCAGGGGGCTTCTCGGCGTTCTCCCGAACGTCAAACCTGGAGGCTTGGCAAAAGTTCATGTTCACCATTCGGGTTCGGGAGGCCACCGAAAAGCACTGCTGCCGGCTGTGTCCTTTGCAGAAGAGCCGCGGAGCTGTCGGCCAGTCGGGAGGCTCAAACAGAGGTGGGGAATCCCAATAGGGAATTCTATGGGTGGAGCTAAGACGTCCTTCCTGGAGTTCACGTTTCAGCCGGCCAGGAAGGACGTCTCCGTGATGTCAAAGCTCTGCACATGGAATTCCCTATTGGGATTCCCCACCTCTGTTTGAGCCTCCCGACCGGCCAACAGCTCCGCGGCTCTTCTGCAAAGGAGACAGCCGGGTGGCAGTGCTTCTCGGCGGCCTCCCGAACCTGAACGCCGAACGCGAACTTTTGCCAAACTTCCAGGTTCGGCGTTCGGGCGGCGGGTTCATAAGGTGAAAGAAGTTCGTAAGAAGAGGCAAAATTTTTCCAAACCCCAGGTTTGTATCTCGAAAAGTTCGTATGATGAGGGGTTCGTATCACGAGGTACTACTGTATATGTAATCCTACATACTAAATTGAGGATAGAAGAAGACATGCTTTTGTATAATACAGAAGGAATCTCAGCAACAATAATTGGTAGGAATAAAAATGAAACCTCAGCTGTTCAAAAGAGAGATTATTTGGAACCGCAATCTACTGTTTTTGGAATGTTACGCTTATGTTTAACTAACTTTTAAAACAATGGTTCAGTTTTATAGAATTTTTGCATAAGAGTTCAATAGAGGAAAAATTGTTTTCCAAATTATTTTATAAGCGAGCAGTGATCTCAGTGCAAGGCTTATAAATCATATTGAAGCAAATGGAATTCATTTGCTTCAAGGAAATTTGTGATTAATGGTGCATTTTCAGTGCTTAAGCATTTAGGAACAATTTGCTTATAGCTTGAGAACTTAGCTTATAATTAGGACAGAGAGGATATTTGGACAAAATTTGGGAGTAATGAATGCTGGCAGTTGCCTGGCTATTAGAGACATCCTCCAGCTAAAGGAGGAAATTTTGGCCTGTTTACATGAAACACTGCCAAAACATGTCCCTGGCAGAAAATGTTTTACACATGTGTTCTTTTAAAGCTGCTTTTTGTTAGAGAAAACACAGTCGGGAGGGCTGAAGAAAAAACCTCATGATTCCTAATATGGAAAATGATTTACCTTGTCTTCAACCCAAACAATACTTATCAAGTTGACAGCAAACATGAAGATTTGAGAAGTTAATGATAAAGAACTGTAGATTATTTGTAATTTTTAATTTTATTCAGAACAAAGTTGAAATACAAAATACAAAACTCAATAAAAATCCAAGAAGACATCAAAGAGGGAAAAAACACAAGACACAAAAATATCAGAACATTAACAAAAAGTGCAACAAAAAACCCCAAAATATTATACACATATTATCCCCCCTAGTTGAATACTGATTAATATACTGCTCAAAAAAATAAAGGGAACACTCAAATAACACATCCTAGATCTGAATGAATGAAATATTCTCATTGAATATTTCATTTGCACAACAGCATGTGAAATTGACTGTCAATCAGTGTTGCTTCCTAAGTGGATAGTTTGATTTCACAAAAGTTTGATTTACTTGAAGTTATATTCTGTTTTTTAAGTGTTCCCCTTTATGTTTTTGAGCAGTGTATATTAGTACAATAATATATTATTGATTAAGATTAATTTTAGAAGACTGATAGAGAAAAATATTTGTATGTTAGAGTTGAAATAAGGGTCATTGGTGCTCTTTGAGCTTGGTTGTTTTCTTGCAGACTAAATGAATTTCACAAGGACCATCAGTACAACGAAACTTTTAGATTTAAAGACAAAGTACTGATACTTTGAAAATGTATAAATACATTATGGTGTGTATTTATACCTACCAGTACTTCATATGCACTTTTAATAACTTGCATATTTAGCAAGTCTATAATGTCTATTCATTTGACACCCACACTTTAAAGAATTCAGTATTCATTTCAAAGAGCTTCTTTCTCCTGCATTGTCTAAAAGATTGAAATGTTTCAAGCTGTTATTGAAAGATAGAAAGATACTTTCCAAAAAAAGTTAATATAGGTAGTAATTTTCTGGTTGAGTGAAGGAAAAATTATCAACAGCATGGATATTTTGATGCATTTACTGTCATGAAAAAAGAACAGATCAGAGACAGATTTCTTATTTCAATAGATAGCCTAATTAGCAAATAAAATATCTGCAAGAAAAACCGCTAAGCTCGGAGAGCACCAAGGAATCCGCATTTATTTTTCCATTCTCAGAACATTGTTGGATACAATTTTTTTCCTGCAACACAGATAGTCCTCAACTTACAACAGTTCCTTTAGTAACTGAAGTTACAATGGTACTGAAAAAAGTGATTTATTACCATTTTTCTCATGACCATTGCAGCATCCCCATGGTCACATGATCAAAATTCAGATGCTTGGCAACTGACTCCTGTTTACGACAGTTTATTTATTTTATTTATTTGTTTTGTCAAGTACGTATTGGTGGTATACAAAGATATAACAATGTTTATATACATGATACTAGTGAGAGAGAAACCTTAGGTCAGGGGACGGAAGGCAGGCTGGTGCACTTATGTACGCCCCTTACTAATGTCTTAGGAATCAGGAGAGGTCAACAGTGGATAGTCTAAGGGTAAAGTTTTGGGGGTTAGGTGATGATACTACAGAGTCAGGTAGTGAGTTCCATGCATCAACTACTCAGTTACTAAAGTCATATTTCCTGCAGTCGGGTTTAGAGCGGTTTACTTTACGTTTGTATCTGTTGTGTTTGTTGCACATTACTAACTTAACAACTGCACTGAATCACTTAACTGTAGCAAGAAAGATGATAAAATGGGGCAAAACTCAACAAATGTCTCAACAAAGTATCTTCAGCCTACCTTCTGGAGAGTTGGCTATTCCTTGAGGCAATTAGGTCTTAGCCCCCTGATCAATAAATGTGATGTGTGGCTGTGATTTGAATTTATTTGTTTGATTTTTAATATGTGGGGATTTTAGGTTATGTAGTTTTAATTAATTAGATTTATCTTTGTATTTATTGTTTTATATTATACGCTGTGAGCCACCCCGAGTCCTCGGAAAGGGGCGGCATACAAATCAAATCAAATAAATAAATAAATAATATTCATACAAATATACAAATATTTGTATACAAACATAAATATATATATATGAAGGTCTTGGCATATTCGGGTTTCGTCCCATTTAAGTTTCAGAGATTTCTGACAACGTTTTGACAAGGTCCCACTCATCATCTTCAGGCTGGTGCTTTTGACCTTGTGCTAGGGCAAACATAAGCACAAGCTCAAAAGTACCAGCCTGAAGATGACAAGTGGGACCTCGTCAAAATGTCGCCAGAAATCTCTGAAAGTTACACGAGAAGAAACCCAAATATGCCAAGACCTTCATATATATATATGACGATATATAACAATATACAGTAGTACCTCGTGATACGAACCCCTCATCTTACGAACTTTTCGAGATACGAACCCGGGGTTCTGGATTTTTGTGCCTCTTACAAACTTTTTTCACCTTACGAACCCACCACAGCGAATGCCGAACCCGGAAGTTCGGCAAAAGTTCGGGTTCGTAAGGCCGCTAAGAAGCGCTGCCACCTGGCTGTCGCCTTTTGAAACAGCCGGGGGGCTTCTCGGCATTCTCCCGAACACCGAACCCGGAAGTTTGGCAAAAGTTCAGGTTTAGCGTTTGGGAGGCCACCGAGAAGCCCCGCCGCCCGCCTGTCACCTTTTCAGAAAAGCCGCGGAGCTGGAGCTATCGGCCGGTCGGGAGGCTCAAACGGAGGTGGGGAATCCCAATAGGGAATTCCATGGGCGGAGCTTTGACGGCACAGGGACATCCTTCATGGCCAGCCGAAACGTGGACTCCAGGAAGGACGTCTTCGTGACGTCAAAGAATTCCCTATTGGGATTCCCCACCTCCGTTTGAGCCTCCCGACCAGCAGATAGCTCCACAGCTCTTTTGGCAAGGTGACAGCCGGGCGGCGGCGCTTCTCGGCGGCCTTCCAAACCCGAACACCAAACCCGAACTTTTGCTGAACTTTTGGGTTCGGCATTTGGGAGAACGCCGAGAAGTCCCCAGGCTGTTTCAAAAGGTGACAGCCGAGCGGAGGGGCTTCTCGGCGCCTCCTGAACCTGAACCCGAACTTTTACCGAACATTTCGGGTTCGGCATTCAGGAGAACGCCGAGAAGCGCCCGGCTTTTTCAAAAGGTGACAGCTGGGCGGCGACGCCTAGCGGAGCACCGTTTTTGCGATTTTTTTTTCCTTGCACACATTAATCTATTTTACATTGTTTCCTATGGGAAACATTGTTTTGTCTTACGAACTTTTCGCCTTACGAACCTCTTCCTGGAACCAATTAAGTTCGTAAGACGAGGTATCACTGTACATGCATATATATATTTGATGAGTTCCCCATCTATCCCTTCAAACAGTGTTTGAAGCTGTTCTTTACTTTTTGTCAGAATCTGTAAATTCTCTCCCTTCATTTTTGCATTGGTACTTAGAATTGTTTTCATTCATAACCAAAGTACGCTGAGCTTGAAGAAAAAATGTTGCTCTGGTAACAGCATATTAATCCTCTCTTGCTCTTGACAGTGCCAAACTGTTTCGTTTATGTTTAGTTTAATTACAAGCTGTTCAGTGTGATTTCTGTGTTGATTACAATGACTAAAATTTCTGGTCCATTAGCCAGGTGCAAGAAAAATAAAGATACTGACAAAAAAAAGTGAAGTTATAAAGATTTGCAGATAGTCATCGTGGGGAGAGTGGGGTGTTTATCCTATTGAATAACAAAAACAAAAATTGTTTTCTTAGGGCCAAATAATTTTCTTAGTAATAGAGGTGTCCCTCTGAACAATTGAGGTGGGTTAAATATTATTTCCATACCAGTTAAATGATCTTGTTTTCTTCTGCATTTTCTAACAGTCCAAAGATGGGTTCCTGTCAGTTTGAACCGATTCTATAGAACCGGTAGCTTGAATTTCCCCTCTCTCACTCAACCGGCAGTGATGGTCGGTTGGACACACACACACACAGCGAACCAGCTGTCTCAGTGACATCATAGGCGCCTCCATCTTGTTTTTCACTTATGTGTATGCACAGATGGTGGGTTTAAGCACTGCGGGAGCCCCTATGCCTGCTCAATACATGAGGAAGTGAACCAGCAGCAAGGTAATTCAGAATCCACCTGGTAACAGTCAGTAAATGTTATTAGTAGTTTGAATTGTATATGGCGTATTTTAAATGAATGATCAACTAAAGGCAAGCTTTATTATTATTATTATTATTATTATTTTTAGGGGAAAAAATTATTTACAAATACAGTGGTACCTCTACTTACGAACTTAATTCGTTCCGTGACCAGGTTCTTAAGTAGCCGCTCCGAGTCCTCGGACAGGGGCGGCATACAAATATAATAAATAATAATAATAATAATAATTATTATTATTATTATTATTATTATTATTAATTATTATTATTATAAAAGTTTGTAAGAAGAAGCAATTTTTTCCCATAGGAATTAATGTAAAAGCAAATAATGTGTGTGATTGGGGAAACCACAGGGAGGGTGTGGCGGCCCTGTTTCCTCCCAGGAGATTCCTAGAGAGGCCCCATGGAGGCTTCTCACTGCCTTTTCCCGCCCTGTTTCCTCCCAGGAGATTCCTAGAGAGGCCCCATGGAGGCTTCTCCCTGCATTTTCCGATTACATTTTCGAAGGCTGGGGTTTGTAAGTGAAAAATGGTTCTTGAGAAGAGGCAAAAAAAATCTTGAACACCCGGTTCTTATCTAGAAAAGTTTGTAAGTAGAGGCGTTCTTAGGTTGAGGTACCACTGTATATGTTACATTCAAAAATATGCATAAGTAAGAAAAAAAAAAGAAACACACAAAAATCTACATTTAAAAACAAGAGAGATGACCTTGCTCTCTCTTTACTAGGTTGTTTTTATTTATATCTTTCTAAATTTTTTGCAGTTTTTCATATTGTTAGCATATATACCTTTTCATAGTCATTTGACTTATAATATATTATTAGTTATTAATAATAAATTCTATTAGTGCTGGAGAATAAATTATTATTAGTAATTAAATGCATTCATGGTCAAATTAATATACTTCACCTTTCATTAATAAACAATCATTTGATTCATTCTTTCCTGTCTAAAAGGAAGTTTTATTCTTTAAAATATTTTCAAAATTGTCTTCTGCAATTGTTGACATTTAACCTCCCATTTCTAGCAAGGCACTACAATACCACACCAATAACCTGGAACAATAACCAGGTCTCATCCTATCTTCCTTCTGACAAACTTTTGAGCACCTTCAGTTCTGCTAAGGAGAACTGGACAATCCTCCAAAGGAGGCTTGAGAATGCATAGTAAGCAGTGTGGAAGACAGGGTGACATTTTCATTTAATCATCCCATTAAGGAGGAGAATTGGCATCCATTCATGGAAGTGGGCAGCAGCGACTCTTGGGGTGTCAATATCTGTAAGATCTATCATTGTATTGTCCAAAAGGAGTAGGACATTGCAATGCCACCTGTTGAAAATAGAAGAAATGATCTTGTAGCACAGAAGAAAACCATTGCAAAAGCAATGATTAGATAAGAGGGGCTTGCTTGCTTGCTTGCTTGCTTGCTTGCTTGCTTGCTTGCTTGCTTGCTTGCTTGCTTGCTTGCTTGCTTGCTTGCTTGCTTGCTTGCTTGCTTGCTTGCTTATTTATTTATTTATTTGACTTCTCCGTACTGAAGGAGCGGGTCCAGCAGTCACATGGGTTGCTCATGTCCAATCCGGTGGAACTGAGCCTAGTATTAAAAAAGCTTGCCGGATCCGCCCCTTCCCCAGAATTCGCTCAGTTCGCATATCCTGCGGTTGTATTGTGAATGCTCGTTCAACATTCTAACACCTTCCCTTCGACCTTTTCTTCAAAAAAGTAGTAAGATTTATTGTCTTTATTCAATTACTTGCACTATTTGCGCCAGCCGTTTTAAAAAGGAAAAAAAATAAAAAGCGGCTAGGCTTTTTTACTTGGGAGAAGTTGCGGTTTCGTTTTCCCCCGGCGGTTTTGCCGGTTACGATTCCTGCGGCCGCTTGTGGATTCTTCTAATCCCTTGGCCTGGAGGTCCTGGTGCAAGTATTTATTATTGGATTATTGCTTAATTATTGTATAAAAATATATTTAAGGGCTTATAAAATACCTCCTGCGGAGTGGGACGCCTTTAGTCTCCTGGACTTAGTCGATCGCTTTTCCCCTTAAGAAATTCTACGAAGCGATTTTTTGGCGCGAAGGCCTTCGCGCCCTTTCTTAAAATATCTAGGCCTCTCGTGTTGGCCTTCTGCCAGCCGCGTAGGCCTCAGTCCACCGCGTGGATCCGGGAGCGGGCCTTGGGGGTCCCAGGCTAAATTCTCCACCGGCCTAGCCTCCAACCAGAGTGCCTTGGTTTTACTTAATTGCAAAGTTTAGGGAGGCTGGCCCCGCTGGATTTGGGGGCACGAACTCTGGGTTTGCCCAGATTGTCCTCACGTTTCAGCAGCTTCGAGGCCTCGAAGCAGGATCCATTCCTCTTGGGAAGTCCTTGAAATCTTCTCCTTATAATTTAATTATTGGCTCAGCCTTGTCTTCTGTTAATTGTCAGACTATGGCTACCTTTCCCAAGAGAGGCACAACTAAAGGTCCCAGAGAGGCCAGGCCTACAGGCGATGAGATTACTAGTATCCCCCAGGCCTCTTCCTCCTCTTCTCCAGGGGCCCGCCCCTCGACCAAGGTCACCAGGGCCGAGAAGAGAAGGGACCTAGCCCTACAAAAGATTCATGATAAATCAGCAAAACGTTTGAAAGTGCAGGCCCAAGTAATCAGTAGTCAAGACCCACCAGAGGCCTCTAGCCTGCCTCCTTCTGGGGTCCCTGTGTTATCTCTGGATGAGCCAAACCTAGACAGACCCCAACCTAACCTATGGGGCATAGGTCCAGAGGAACCAGATATTATGGAAGATTCCCCCCAGCCAGGATCCTCCCAGGCCTTTAGGGATTCTTCTGCCATTTCTGCTGATATTTCCAGTTTACCTCCTGAGTTCCAATCTATTTTTGCTGTGTTGTCCAAAGCCATTGATGCCAAACTCTCCTCCATCAATGAGCTTCCTTTACCTCTTCCTCCTTCTCGTTCCTCCCGCCCCTTGGGTTCTTCCCCAGCGGTCAGAGCTCCTATTCAGGATGACTCAGAGTCCTCCCAAGATGAATATGAGGATGTAGAGGAGGATGAAGACCCTTTCCAGGGCTTATCTGAGGACGAGGAATCCCAAATAAAGGTCCCTCCTCCCATTACTATTTTCCCTTCTCAACTATTCAAATCTCTCCTCCTCAAAGCTAGAATTTCTACGGGATTAGCGGCCCAGGAGAAACAAGCCTCCACTTCCACTGATCCCCCGGAGGAGAATTTACCTTACTTCACAGAGGAACAGGAGGATAACGAGGTAATCCCTATGCCTAAATTATTTAAAGATGCCTTACTTAAACAGTGGGATTTTCCAGCCTCTGGCCTTAATCCCTCTACCAAGGACAGAAAGTTGTATAAACTCTCCTCTTCCTATGAAGAGCTTCTATCTTTTCCCAAACCAGATGAACCTGTCAAAATTCTTCACTCGGCAGCGGCTGTGCCAGGCGAGGCGGAGGAAGTCCTCCGTCCAGAGGACAAGCGCATCGAGCAAATGCTCAAAAGAGGTTTCTCCGCTGATTCCTGGGCCATTAAAAGTTCTGCAGCAGCCTCCTTCTTCTCCAGAGCCATGCTGCTGTGGCTTCGCCAACTTCAACAGCACATTCTTCCAGATGACTTGAGAGGTCAACAAGACTTCAACAAGGTCTTTGCAGCTGCCCAGTACGTGGCTGATGCCACCTTACAATCTACTAGATTTTCTGCTAAGTCTATTGCAGCCTCTACAACGGCAAGAAGACTCCTATGGATTCGCCCTTGGCAAGCGGGAGTTCGCCAAAAGTGGCAGTTATCCCAGGGCCCCTT
Source organism: Erythrolamprus reginae (assembly GCF_031021105.1). Lineage (NCBI taxonomy): Eukaryota > Metazoa > Chordata > Lepidosauria > Squamata > Dipsadidae > Erythrolamprus > Erythrolamprus reginae. The sequence continues at coordinate 328,854,191 of NC_091951.1, read as the reverse complement.
AAAACGCGACCTTCTCTTCGGTGATCTTCTGGATCCTCTCCTCACGGAGACCACAGACAAGAAGAAGGTTTTGGGCCCAACCACTAAAAAGGTTACTAAAACGCAGTCCTTTCGTCGCCCAGGGCGCCAGCAAGATCAAGCGGCTTCCTATCAGAGATCTCCAGGTCAGTATTCCCCCCGCTTTCGTTCCCAAGGTAGGAACTCCAGGGGTAGGGGTTTTCGTTTCCAAAGGGGAGCTGCCTCTAACAGGGCTTCAAAAAAACCTAGATGGTAACCTTTCCTCCATTCCCATAGGGGGTCGCCTAGCTCATTTCGCTGCAAATTGGCGTCTCACCTCCAAGGACCCTTGGGTCATTGACACTGTTCAATCAGGCCTTCTTTTAGAATTTATTTCTCCTCCCCCTAAACGTTTTATTTCCTGCCCTTCGCCCAGGTCATCCTCAGATTGTAACCGTATGGAGGAGGCCATTTCTCATCTATTGTCCATTAGAGCCATTCAGCCGGTCCCTTCCGGTCAGAAGGGCCTAGGTTTTTACTCCATCCTATTTATGGTTCCAAAGTCCTCCGGAGGTTGGAGAGCCATTTTGGATTTAAAGAAACTAAACCTATTCATCAAATATAGGAAGTTTAAAATGCACTCCTTGTCTTCTATTTTGGCCGCCATTCACTCGGGAGATTTCATGGTCTCCTTAGACCTCACTGAGGCCTACCTTCACATTCCTATAGCCAAATGCCACAGAAAATTTTTACGTTTTTCCTTTCAAGGCAGGCATTTCCAGTATAGGGCGATGCCATTTGGCCTTTCCTCGGCCCCTCGGGTCTTCACAAAGCTCTTGGGGTCCCTGGCGGCCTATATCCGGGCGTCTCCCATCCACATTTTATGTTATCTTGATGATATTTTAATTCATGGGAACTCCCTAGAGAGAGTGAAATCAGACCTTTCTGTCACCATGTCAGTCCTTCAGGACCATGGGTTTTCCATCAACTTTGAAAAAAGTCACCTCCAACCTTCCACTTCCATTCCTCACCTGGGAGCCATTATTGATTCAAAATCTTCCCAGGTTTTTCTCTCTCCCGAGAGAAAACTCAGTATAGTGGAGTTAATTTCTAACATTTTATCTAATCCTTCAGTATCCATAGTTACTCTATCTTCTCTTTTGGGGAAGATGGTGTCATGCATAGGCATCATTCCCTGGGCTCGCCTTCATGCTAGGGAACTCCAGTGGCTTCTGTTGCCTTTTCAGAGATCGGGGCACAGCAACTCAAATCGACGCATTGTCATCCCACTGAGTGTTCGCAGATCCTTCAAGTGGTGGAAGTCTCCGGCCATGGACAGAGGATCCCCGTTCAGGTGCCCGGATCAATTTGTCATCACCACAGATGCCAGTCTATCGGGATGGGGCGCCCACGCCCAGGGGATGATAGCCCAGGGCACGTGGTCCCCGGAGGAAGCTTCCAGGCCAATAAATTGGCTAGAGTTAAGAGCCGTCTCCCTGGCTCTGAAGCATTTCTCTCCTCGCATCCCCAACCGGCACGTTCTCATTCTCACCGACAACATTGCCACAAAAAGCCATATCTGCAGGCAAGGGGGCACGAGATCCAAGGCTCTCATGAGGGAGGCCCTCAAGCTGGGCCTTTGGGCGGAAAAACATCTCCAGTCGCTCCTAGCCGATCACATCTCGGGGAGTCTCAACATCCAGGCGGATTGGCTATCCCGAGCAACGATAGACCCAGGAGAGTGGAACCTCCATCAAGACCTGTTCCATCAAATCACCCTCAGATTCGGCCTACCAGTCCTGGATCTCTTCGCGACCAATGCGAACGCCCAACTCCCTCGCTTCTATTCCAGATTTCCATCCCCGGGAGCGGAAGCGATCAATGCCCTCCGGAGTCCATGGCCTCCAGGCCTACTCTATGCATTTCCTCCGATTCCAATCCTCCCGGACGTGATTCACAAGGTCCTCACCGAGAGGGCCCGAGTAATCTTAATCGCCCCTCATTGGCCCCGCCGGCCCTGGTTCGCAGATCTCCAACAGCTGTCCGTCCAGGACCCTTGGCGACTCCCCGTTTCGGGGGATATGCTGCGGCAGGGGGCCTCTTTCCATCCAGACCCGGAGTGGTTCCACCTCACCGCCTGGCTGTTATCAGGAGAGATTTAGAGCTGCGTGGGCATGACCCTGATTCAGTGGAGGTCATTCTAAAGGCCAGAAGGGGCTCGACCAACCGAATCTACGACCACACGTGGTCCAAGTTTCACCAGTGGTGTCTTCAGGAAGGTCTCTCCCCTCTGTGCATCCCCATACACAGAATTATTTCCTTCCTTATGCAAGGTTTCCATAAAGGACTCTCCACCAGCACCCTCCGGCGTCATCTGGCAGCCATTTCATCTGTCCTAGGGGGCCCCCGCAGACAGCCTCTCCGATCCTTCCCTGAAGTTCAGGAATTCCTCAAGGGCATAGCCAACCTCAGACCTTCCAAGGTCCACAGGTATCCATCCTGGGATTTGCCACGGGTTCTCCACTCCCTCACGCAGGCACCATACGAACCCCTAAAATCGGCGTCCCTCAGGTACCTATCCTTTAAGGTAGCTTTTCTGGTGGCTATTACCTCTGCCCGACGCATTTCGGAGCTGGCTGCCCTCTCAATCAGGCAGGACCTTTGCCAATTCCATCAGGACAAGGTAGTCTTGCGACTGGACCCCACCTTCTTACCCAAGGTCAGTTCCATGTTCCACAGATCTCAGGATATTGTCCTACCTTCCTTCTGCCTCCAACGAGACCATCCCTTGGCAATTAGATGGCACACCCTGGATCTCACCAGAGCGCTGAGAATATATATCCAACGCACAGGACCCTTTCGGAGGTCAGAAGCACTTTTTGTAGCCTATCATCCCAGAGTCATGGGGGCCAAAGTGTCTTCAACAGTAATAGGCCGTTGGATCAGAGGGACTATATCTAAGGCCTATGAGTCGGCCTCCCTCTCAGTTCCAAGGAACATCACTGCGCATTCCACCAGGAGCGCAGCCACCTCGGCCGCTTGGGCGACTCAAGCCCCGTTGGAGGAGGTCTGCAAAGCAGCCACTTGGGCCTCGCCAAATTCCTTCATCAGGCACTACAAAATTGATTCTTACGCTTCAGCGGACGCTGCCTTCGGCAGAAGGGTACTCCAATCCGTTATCTCACACGATAGCAAGCTAATCCCACCCTAGGGACCATCTATTGGGTATGCCCCATGTGACTGCTGGACCCGCTCCTTCAGTACGGAGAATAGGCGTTGATTGCTTACCTGAACGCCTCTTCTCGTACGGTGAGCGGGTACAGCAGTCACTTCCCGCCCTTGTATGTGTCTTCTTTACCTTTCTATCTCTTTCTTCCTCTAACAATGAGAGTTGAACACTACAGAGCTTCACAACTGAGCCTAGTCTATGGATTCGCGAATTCTGGGGAAGGGGCGGATCCGGCAAGCTTTTTTAATACTAGGCTCAGTTCCACCGGATTGGACATGAGCAACCCATGTGACTGCTGTACCCGCTCACCGTACGAGAAGAGGCGTTCAGGTAAGCAATCAACGCCTATTCTATGCTGCCCAATCCCGAAGGACTCGGGGCGGCTTACAACAACGATATAAATACAGTGGTACCTCATCTTACGAACGCCTCTTCTAACGAACTTTTTAAGATACGAACCCGGTGTTTAAGATTTTTTTGCCTCTTCTTCCGAACTATTTTCACCTTACGAACCCAAGCCGCTGCTGCTGGGATGAAGGGGTTTCTTTTTTTCCCCTTTTTTGAAGAAAGAAAAGGGAGGGGCAGCTTGGAGGAGTAAAGATTTTGCATGCTTGCAAAAGCACTGAAACGGTGTCTTTTTAAGAAAGAAAAGGGAGGGGCAGCTTGGAGGAGTAAAGATTTTGCATGCTTGCAAAGGCACTGAAACGGTGTCTTTTGAAGAAAGAAAAGGGAGGGGCGCCCCCTTGCCTTTCTTCCTTCCCACTCACCCTTTAGCCTAGCCTTGCTTCTTCCACCCGCCCCCTTTAGCTGCTCCTCCCTGCCCTGCCTTCTAAAGTTTGGGATTTTCCTGAAGGATTTGCACGCATTATTTGCTTTTACATTGATTCCTATGGGAAACATTGTTTCATTTTACGAACTTTTCACCTTACGAACCTCCTCCTGGAACCAATTAAGTTTGTATGATGAGGTACCACTGTGCAATAAAAATAAATACAGAACAGTAAAAGAAGTGGAACAGTTACCTAAAGTTAAAACATAAACTAAAAAAAAGCCATAAAAAGTTATTATAGAAAGAAAATCACACTCATATGCATACACACCATTCTTACAGTTGGCCATCAAACTGTGAATTTATGGCCCCCAGGCCCATCGGCAAAGCCAGGTCTTCATAGCTTTGCAAAAGGCCAGCAGGGTGGGAGCAGTACGGATATGGGGGGGGGGGAGTTGGTTCCATAGAGTGGGGGCGGCCACTGCTTGAGCTCAGACCAAGAAAGTAACCTGAAAAAGTGACAAAAAGGCCCCTCTCCCGTTCACAAAAATTTAAAGGGAAAGAGGGGAAAACACATTCAGACTGGAAAGGTTCTGTTACTATGGATGCTGAAATAAAAGTAGCCGTAACTTATTTAACATTGATTTCTTCATCTGGTCTTCTTTGTACCGCTTTGGCCAATTTGCAGATTTTGACTATCCTTTATGTATTGATTGCATACAATTTGATTGCTTCCTTGGTATTTTTGTGCAAAAATGCTAAATGTGACAGGTGACCAAAAACAAATTTGGCAGAACTATGGAATATGAATTTTAGGAATAATAAAGGGAATATATTTATGAATTTATCATAAGCAGCAGCTCTCATAATTGAAAATTCCTAAATCTGCAATAAGTAAATAAAAAATGATGAAGTATAGAAAATTAAACAATAACTTTCAGTGATATGCACAGTTGTGCATGTTTGTTTGTATTTTACACTGGAGCATATTCACTATGATAATGAATTCCCACCTGCAAGATACTGTTCATTTTACATTCAGTGTGCATGAATAAAGAGTTCAGCATCAAGCTATTCTTTATTTCAATCAATACAAAATGTTAACTTTGATAAGAGCAGGGATAGGCTACTACAGGTACAGTCAGGTATGCAGATCCGGTAGAAACATTTTGATTTTTTTTTCCTTTTTTCTCCTGGTCTCTGGGTATGTTTTTCCTATCGCGATAAATGAGGTTGAATGTGTATAATTTTAGAAGAGCTCTGTGTGTGTGTGTGTGTGCGCGCACACATATATATACAGTTTATATAGTAGATAATGTATGTTTTTGTGTGCCTATGTGTAATATAAATATGGCATATATACATAGAATTAAATAGTATATTTTGGATGTTCAGTAATAGTAAATAGATAAGGAAATTGTATCTCTTTCAGGTGAGAAGAGGCCAGGAACCCTAACCTAACCCAAACTCTTGACATGAGGGAGGTCAAGTTGGCCACCTTTAAGCTAGTCACATGATCATCAAGCCACTGCCACCTGGTCACATGGCCAGGAAGCCACACCCACAAAATAAGCCATGCCCACAGAGTGGTATAAAATTTTTTGCAGCCCTTCACCAAATAAGAGATAAAAATGGTTAACTCAAATACTTTAGTCACCTAATGAGAAAGAAGGACTCACTGGCAAACAGCCTAATGCTGGGAACGATTGAAGGCCAAAGAAGAAGGCGACGACAGAGAATAAGGGGGCTGGATGGAGTCACTGAAGCAGTAGGCACAAGATTAAATGGACTCCGGGAGATGGTAGAGGACAGGAAGGCCTGAAGTAACATTGGTTCGGACACAAGTTCGCAACTAAAAACAAAAAAAAATAGCTAAGAATTTTAATTAACTGGATACCATGTCTCGATGGGAGTCATATTTCAACTACTGTATGTTCTCCAGAATTTAACATGCTCTTTTGCATGAACAATTGGATTGATTGCACATTGCATTGAGCCAGGTGCCTTGCAAATAAGAGACTATTTATAGCAATACTGAGCATGTAAAGTAAAAAAAATGGCAAGCATTGCATTGTAGGAAATGTTGTAGGAAAAGCTTTTAGAACATTTTTTAGGAGAACCATGGTACTTTTCTTGGTACAATTAAGGACATGATACTTAAAATGTGGTGACATTGGAAAGTGATGAATTTCCATGTATTTCTGTTGGCATTTGATTCTAACACAGATTTATTTATTTATTTATTTATTTATTTTATTTATCAGATTTGTATGTCGCCCCTCTCCGTAGACTTGGGGTGGCTAACAACAACAATAAGACAATATAAACAAATCAAATATTTAAGTTAATTTAAAAACCCTAATTTAAGAAACCAATCATACATACAGACATACCATGCATAAATTTTATAAGCCTAGGGGGAAGGGAAAGTCTCAACTCCCCCATTCCCGATGACAGAGGTGGGTTTTAAGGAGCTTACGAAAGGCAAGGAGGGTGGGTACAACTCTGATATCTGGGGGGAGTTGGTTCCAAAGGGTCGAGGCCGCCACAGAGAAGGCTCTTCCCTGGGTCCCGCCAAACGACATTGTTTAGTCGACGGGACCCGGAGAAGACCAACTCTGTGAGAACTAACTGGTTGCTGGGATTCGTGCAGCAGAAGGCGGTCCCGGAGATATTCTGGTCCGATGCCATCCTATCAACGGAGTTTCATTGGGGAAACAACGTTGGGTAAAGTGATACTAATATTGCATTCGTCACTTTTGGCAAACTTGATAGCGCAAGGAAGGAAGAAAATGCATCCTTTCTCCCTCAGAAAGTGTGATACCAATACAACTTGTACATCAATTTTATTGTATAGTTTTTAGGCTGAAAATTAAGAATAGGGAGAGCTAAGTTCTAAGTTCATTTTCCTATTTATTCTTATTAAATTATGAGTCAGCTATAATGTAATTTGTTTATTTGTAATTCGGCATGTTTTGTGAAAATGATTTTTATGAATCATGAGCCAGGTTTTATATTCTGTTGCGTCTTGGGAATCCAGGCCATTGTGGCTTATTGAATACATCAGATTTAGGCAAACTAATTTATTTCAGAGTGTGATTATGAGGACAATGTTTTAGTTGCTTAAAACAAATCAAAGCAGACCCAAAGCCCTAAAGGTTGTGCAGCAAATTATTTTGAAACATTATTTAAATCTACACCAAGTCGCCCCTTTTCCAATTAATCCCAATTCTCAAATCATGTAGTGTTGTTGGTTACAGTGACTTTTTTTCTGTTCTGTAGAAAGTAGGATTCCTTGTAACGTCTTTAAATTACGCAGTATTTAAAGCATCTGTATGAAGCAGTGGTACAGAGTTCATGCTTAAAATAACTGTAACTTAAAACTTAACAAGGCTTTCCAAATAATTTTGAACTGGGGCCACCCTATGGAACTGAGCAGAGATTAAAGGACCAAGTGGAATTGGTTATCTTTGCAGTTTTAATTATACAAGGGGGCTGAAGAGAAAAAAGGCTCAACCTGTGTTGAAAAAAACAGAAATCTAATTTTGTACTGGTCATTGTCTATAATAATAGATACCACAAAAGATTTCAAAAGCTATTTTGGAATTTGCAAATAAATGTGTGTCCTGGTTCCCATTTTCTAGATATATCATCATGTCAGAACAAGTCAGAGAATTAATACAATTTTCTTCACCCTAATACAGATTTTTCCAAACATGGAGACAAAAATTTCCTTTACCACAGTTTGTGGTCTGGATTGTCTCTATCCATATTTTTTTTCTTTTTTGACACTTCAGTACTTACATTTTTATTTGATTATGATTATAAGAGGTTTTGTTTTGCCATCCGCTAGGGCTAATGAACTTTTAGTACCCTATGCTTTGCTCTCTTATTTTTCTTCTTAATTAAAAATGGATTACTTTATTTGCTTTTATCTACCAATTAGGCTGTGTTTTAAATTCTGTTACAAACTGTATTTCTTTTAGTTTGGATCTTCCAAATTTTCTGTCTAAATAGAAAATTATTGTGGAAGATCTTAAATAACAATTGATGAAATACATTATCATATTGTCCATATAGTTCTGGTCATCTTCTTTTCCATAAGATTTTTAATACGTTCCTATAATAGTCTACGCCAGTGGTTCCCAAGCTTTTTTTGGCCATGCCCCACCCAAGCATCTCCAAAATCCTGATGCCCCTCCATGATATATTTATTTATTTATTTATTTTATGCTGCCCCTCTCCAAAGACTCGGAGGCTATTAAAAAAGTGAACTCTACACATGCAGAGGAAGTCTAAAAGGCCACTAACATGGCTTAAACAAGGCTCCATTTGCCCCCATTAAAAATCAAATTGTCCTCCTGTGGGGTGTTGGCCCCATGTTGGGAACCAGTGGCCTACGCAGAGGTAAGACCATTTAACATTAAATATCTTCCAAGCCAATTCAATGCGGATGTAGCTATTGATATAAGATTGTGGAAACTTTATTAAACCATAAGTTGTGCTCATGTAAGGTCCCCAGGGATTGAATGTTGTCATGAACAACATGGGATGATTATTCAAATGATGAAATTGATGACAATTGCAAATTACAAAACTGATGTCATTTGTCCAATATGGGTAAATTTATTTTAAAAGTAAAGTCTAAATATAGACCTTGTTTATCAACTGCCTCATATGTCAATGTTGTTTAAAAACAACAACTTTGTGACCAAGGTGTTCATTTATGACCTTTACAATGTCTCCTAGGGATATGTTTACCATTACAGTCCGTTAGTACATATTGTCCTATTCCTGACCCATTTTTTTCTTTCTCTCCCTCCTTACAGAAGGGGGTTGACTGTAGGGGAAGTGATTACAAGAGAGTCAGCAGACACACAATAGATAATGCACATAAAAATGAATGCAGTGTGTGTCTGATTAGTCTCTTGTAATTATTTCCTCTGTAATGAATATAAATACGAACATTAATTCTCTTCTTACTATGGGGCTGAGCATTTGAAAGAACAGAGGAGGGAAGAAAGGAAGGAAGAGGAGTAGAAATAAAATCAATAAAATCATGTTGCAAACGTGATTTTTTCCCCCCACTAGCAATCACATCACATAGGGACCAAGTTGCTCTCCCAATTGTGGTCGCAAAATGAGGACTATTTTAATGCCATTCAGGTTCTACCAGATATCTAATTTCTACTGGAGGCCTATGATTTGATATTTCTCTCCAGCTGTGAATTCAAGGGTATCGCTGGGGTTTTGTTTTGGGTTTTTGGTTGACAGATAGTATAAGTAGTCCTTGACTTACAAGAGTTATGTTTATGGCTTAGGGCAGTGGTGGTGAACCTATGGCACAGGTGCCACAGGTGCCATATCTAATGGCACATGAGCTGTTGCCTTAGCTCAGCTCCAATATGCATGTAGATGCTGGCCAGTTGATTTTTGGCTTGCACAGAGGCTCTGGGAGGGCATTTTTGGCTTCCAGAGAGCCTCTGTGGGGATGGAGGAGGGCGTTTTTACCCTTCCTCAGCTCCAGGGAAGCCTTTGGGGCCTGGAGAGGGCAAAACGTGAGCCTATTGGGCCCACCGTTTTTGGCCTCCAGAGGTCCTCCAGGAGGCAGGCGAAGCTGTTTTTGCCCTCCCAGACATTGAATTATGGGTGTGTTCACTCGTGCTTGTGTGATAGCACACGCACACATACTTTCAGCACCTGAGGTGAAAAATGTTCGCCATCACTGGCTTAGGGCCTGACTATTTACGGGACCATCTCCTGCCACATACCTCCCGGAGGCCTATTAGGTTGCACAGAATTGGCTTTCTCCGGGTCCCATCGACTAGACAATGTAGGTTGGCAAGACCATGGAGGAGGGCCTTTTCTGTTGCTGCCCCGGCTCTATGGAACCAACTCTCTCCCCCCCCCCCCCCCCATGTTTGCACTGCTCCCACTCTACTGGCCTTTTGAAAAGCTGCTAAGACCTGGCTTTGCTGACAGGCTTGGGGGCTATGAACTTTAACATCTGACGTGCCCAAATTATGCTTGACTGGTATGTATGTTTGTTAGATTGGTTTTAGGGTTTTTATAATGGGTTTGCTAGGGTTATAATGGGGTTTTAAATCTACTGTTGATGTCTAGATTCTTTTTATTATTGTACTATTGTATTGTTTTTTATTGTTGTAAGCCACCCTGAGTCCTACGGGATTGGGCGACATAGAAGTCGAATAAATTAAATTCAATTAAATTAGTAACGATTCAAAGTTACAACAGCACTGAAAAAAGTGACTTATGGCCGTTTTTAACAGATATGACCATTGCAACCTTCCTATGGCCACTTGATTTACATTTGAATCAGGGGTAAGTTCCCACTCCTCATGGGCCCACACACATTGTACACTGCGCTGCCACAGTGATTCACTTAACAAATGTGACAATAAAAGTCATAACATGGAACAAAACTCACTTAACAAATGTTTCAGTTAGCAACATAGCTTTTGGTCTCAAGTGTGGTCATAAGTTGAGGATTACCTATAGTAACTGAAAGTGTGAGAGTGAGATGGGCAGTCAATGAATTAATTAAACAATTAATTGGGGGGGGAATCAAAAGCAACGTGAGAAAATATTATTTCACTGAAAGAGTAGTAGATCCTTGGAACAAACTTCCAGCAGACGTGGTTGGTAAATCCACAGTAACTGAATTTAAACATGCCTGGGATAAACATATATCCATTGTAAGATAAAATACAGGAAATAGTATAAGGGCAGACTAGATGGACCATGAGGTCTTTTTCTGCTGTCAGTCTTCTATGTTTCTATGTTTCTATAAATAACCATGAGAAAATTAACTTCAGTAAATGTATGTGAAAACTGGCCAGGAAAACATCTTCAACAAAAAAAAAATTAAAAAGTTGCACACTATTTTACCTCAATTTTAGCTTGCCTGCTAATTCGTAGGAGTGCTTTCTTTCATTATTTAGAGCTGGGTACAATGTTTTGTGAGGAGATAAACACTCACGCTGTGGGAATAATCAGCTGCCTTTTTCCCCTTTGTTATCCTGAAATCTGTTTCAGAATTTCCAAACCATTTTGGAACAGATTGGTGAGATGCATTAAGGAAAAAAAAACAACCTTCCATTTATGAACCAACACAAGGAGAAACAAGTCCTATTTTTCTCTCTGATAATTTGAACTTAAATTTGGTATTTATTTAAAGCTGTTAGCAAAATACAGTGGTACCACTACTTATGAATGCCTCTACTTAAGAACTTTTCTAGATAAGAACTGAGTGTTCAAGATTTTTTTGCCTCTTCTTAAGAACCATTTTCTACTTAAGAACCCGAGCCCGGAAAATTTTCCCAGGAAATTTGTGAGCGGCACGAAGGCCCAGCCAGTTTTCTGCCATTTCCCCTGGGTTTCTCTCTGGTGCATTGTATGGGAGGCAGCCTTGCACTGGGTGTATGGGAGGTGCGTGCTCCTCCTCGCCACCTCAGAGTCCCTCTTTTTTTTTTTAAGCCTTAAAGTTTTGGGGTTTTTTGATTCACCTCACCTCACCTTCTTCCTTTGGCAGCGACTGTCCTCCTCCTCTTCTTCCTCTTCCTCCTCCCACCCAAATTCCAAGCTTTTATTTCTTTCCTAATGGGTTTGCACGCTTTATTTGCTTTTACATTGATTCCTATGGGAAAAATTGCTTCTACTTACAAACGTTTCTACTTAAGAACCTGGTCACGGGACGAATTAAGTTCTTAAGTAAAGGTACCACTGTATATGTTTGAATCAAATTGAACGTCATAAAATACATTTTATTAATTTTTATTGAAATTGATTGGTTTTAATAACATATTCAACTTTGGGAAATTTATTGATTGATTGCTCTCATGGTTTAATCATCCATGTTTTGTATCTCCTCTAATTGCTCTTGTATGTTAGCGAGAGTGAAATCGTGCAATCATGTTTTTTAGTTGTTTCTAGGTAGAAGCATCCCAAATAGCTTATAAAATATCAATGACAAAATGAAAACATTATATGAAAGACAATAGAGAAGTCATACAGGACAAACACTGACGTACAAGAAAGGTCTTACTGGAGAAAAAAGAGTTCAACTGGTACCTAAAAGATATACAGTGTTCCCTCGATTTTCGCGGGTTCGAACTTCACGAAAAGTCTATACCACGGTTTATTAAAAATATTAATTAAAAAAAATACTTCGCAGGTTTTTTCCCTATACCACGGTTTTTCCTGCCCGATGACATCATGTGTCATCACCAAACTTTCATCTGCCTTTAATAAATATTTTTTTTAATAAACTTTAATAAATAAACATGGTGAGTAATAATCTAAATGGTTTCTAAGAGAATGGGAAATTGCAATTTAGGGGTTTAAAGTGTTAAGGGAAGGCTTGTGACACTGTTCATAGCCAAAAATAGTGTATTTACTTTCGCATCTCTACTTCGCGGAAATTCGACTTTCGCGGGCGGTCTCACAACGCATCCCCCGCGAAAATCGAGGGAACACTAATAAGAAAAATTTGGCACAAAGTGGAAGATTGTCAGTCAACAGTATGTTATGTCAGGGGTTTCAAACTAGCAGGCCAGATGTGTCGCATGGAGGCCACACCCACCCTGTTTCCCCAAAGGCAAAAAAAATGTCACAATACAGCATGATACATCACAATTGAGTTTGACACCCATGTGTCATATTATTATGTTATATTGTATGTTATTTATTTGTATCATACCTTTATTTTCTTAGCTCAAGGTGGTGAACATATCCAACACACCTTCCTCCTCCTCCTCCTCCTCCTTTTTTTCCCCATAGCAACAACCCTGTGAGGTGGGTTAAGCTGGGAGAGGGTGACTGGCCATCAGTTACCCAACTGGCTTTCATGGTTAAGGCAGGATTTGAACTGATGGCTTCCAGCTTTCTGGCCTGATGCATTAACCACTAGAGCACTTTATTATTGAGTGCCACATATACAGAAATAAGTAAACAAAAAACAAAAGCATGACTATTTCTTTTCCATTCATCCCTTTTCAGGAAATGCAAAATATAAAGTTAGAATATTGAAAACAGTTCAAAATACTTTCCTCTTGTTTGAATTTTTATTGACCTCGCAGACACTATTTATATTAAACTGGTATTTTCAGACGTTGTGTAATACTTTTTTTTCCCTTTTAAGCGTGCATTGCAATAACTCAAGAACAGGATGATATATATATAGATTCTTTTTCCGTAGGAACACTTAATGTAATGTTTGACTTTTACTCTCTCCAAATTTAATTTACAAGGACTTTTTAAGGAGCGTTGTCTAATATCAGTGATACACACAGGTGTGCTTTTTTAACTATAAAATTGCAAAAATATTGAAAACTGCTCTGACAGTTGCTTTACAGAAGGGATGTCAAACTCGAAGCCCACATGCCAGATCCGGACTGCGAGGTACTTACATCTGGCCCATGGATCCACTCTGGAAACAGAGAAGGACCAGCCCTTGGTGCCTCTGCCAGCAAAAATGGAGCTTAGGGGACTATGTGCGGCCCCTCTAGGCCCTGTTTTTGACTGCAACCCTCTGCCAGCAAAAACAGAACTTAGTGAGGCTGTACACAGCCCACCCAGGCTCCATTTTCACTGGCAGGAGGCTGCAGGAGGCTGTTGTAGCTGAGAACAGAACATCAATGAGTGACATCAAGCTGGCCATGTCCCACCAATCTTGATGCAGCACTCAATGAAATCAAGTTTGAGATCCCTATGTTACAAGGTTGAATGCAAACATGTAAAATTTGCATTTTGATATTGCAGTGCACTACCACCATAGACTGCTATGAGAAGTCACTGCAGTTACAACCTCAAAGCCCTGCCCTGTTTTTACCTGACATTGCTACTTGTTCCCCACCTGTAGACCCCCATAGTGATTGCTTTTATAATTCCCTTGTCCACAGACGGACTTTGCAGTAAGCAAAGTAAAAACCTCACTGACTCTCTTCCTGAGTAAGCCTTTACCAATTATATTTTTATTAGCTGGAAGCAAAGCATTGGAAACTAAAAGCAAGCAGGGCAGAGGAAAAACAGAGACCATCTGGAAAGAATTTATTTTATAAATCTTTAGCATTTTGTTTCCAAAAGATATATCTGTTATTTATGGCGTGATATTATTCAGGAATTTAATGCCTTTTAGAACTGCTTCTCAATATTACAGTCTAGGAATTTTTTAAATCCTTTGGACCTTCTCTGGAGTTATGAAATTACACTTTTTTTAAAAAAAATAAGCAGTTTTAAGGTATCAAATTCCATATATTTATATTTGACTTTTATTATGACTCAGGCATTTAAAAATGGCATCCAAAGAAATAGTTGTGTTAAGCTGTTGCAGCAAAATCCCAGAACTGGGGTACTTTAACAATTTTGATTACTGTATAACATAACCTTTTCTGCCTGTTTATGTGAGATCGATGGATTTCCACACCAAAATAGCTGTGACTGGCACCTTCTGTTTCCGGAAGCACAGCTGGGTTTGTGTGATTGCAGCGAGACCAATGAAGATCTTGTAGCATTTTGAAAACTAACCATTGTGGCTATCTACTTTGTGCGCTGACTTAGAAAGTGCAAATGAAAAGTAGATGATTGTGAAAGTTGGCCTGTTTGAGAGCCCCAACTCTAATTGCCTTTTGCAAATCCAGTTGAATCAACCTGGAGACAGCTTACATGTTCAGGCGTTAAAAGAAAGTGCATGATTCTAAACAGGGATTAAAACTGTTTGCCCCTGCTTGGGATTTAACTGGATTTTATGTGTTGTCCAGAAGAAGCCCTGTGAAGTACAACTCAGTGATGGAGAAGGATTTAATCGCATCAGTTCTTAATTCTGCTTCCAAATGATCTTTTGTCACTCAGTTGCTCTCAGTTTGGATGTTACCTAATTTCATTTTAATTCTCACTCCATTGTTTTCTTACCTCAAAAAAATCCAATTAAGAAAGAAAAGAATTCTACAAGAAGCCAGGAGCTCAGTATTTGGAAGTTCTTCCATATGACTGGAATTATAGTTTGAACGGCCTCTGGTTTCAATAATTATCCAAAAGCTGGCAGAAAAATAGTGTGGAGAGGAGAAAGAATTGGCATTGTTTTCTTCTTCTTCTTTTTCTTCTTCTCCTTCTTCTTCTTCTCCTTCTTCTTCTCCTTCTCCTTCTTCTGCTTCTCCTCCTCCTCCTTTCAAATCAGTGTTCAACCTTGAGAATTGCCTGGATTAGTCTCTGCAGTTTTCTGCAATTTCTGAAGAAAATTGCAGAAAACTAACTTTCACAACAAATTCACACATTTGTTGTGAAAGTTAGGTTTTTTTTAAAAAAAATGCATGTTATTTCCACACAAATATATTTGAGCAAATCTTGTGAATGCTTTCTTAATTATGAATGAAAAAAAAACCCAGTTGATTCTCCTGTAGTTGTGTTTGCAGTTGAAAGTTAATGCTGCTGATTCAGTGAATGGGACCTCATGACAGAAACAGTAAACTGCATCTACAATGCCAGCTCTTTCTATTCTGATGGTGCCAAGATGTATTTGCCTACGACTCTGTTAATTCCTAGTTTATGATATGAGATTTGTAATTCTGATTAGTAAAAGCTTAAAGGAAGCTACTAATGTCTTTTCTGAGCCAAACTGTAGACTTTATTTGTTTGTTTGTTTGTTTGTTTATTTATTTGTTTATTTGTTTATTCGATTTGTATGCCGCCCCTCTCCGTAGACGCGGGGCGGCTCACAACACAATAAAACAGTTCATGACAAATCTAATAATTTACAATTTAAAATATTTTTTAAAACCCATTATTAAGCAGACATACATACAAACATACCATACATAAATTGTATAGGCCCGGGGGAGATATCTCAGTTCCCCCATGCCTGACGACAAAGGTGGGTTTTGAGGAGTTTACGAAAGGCAAGGAGGGTAGGGGCAGTTCTAATCTCTGGGGGGAGCTGGTTTTAGGATCTATTGCAGTACAAACATATGATAAATGTTCTTAATAAACCATGAACATCTACAATTCAATGCTGCCAGTGTCAGTTGTGCATATAACTTATAAATATAAGGACATTTTGCTTTAGATATATTGTTTTGCTTCATATATATTCACAAGCTACGTAACTTAATACCAATTGATAAATGTGCAAATGGTAGAATTTGCACATTCTACGGGTGGGGGCGTCCAGTTTTCTTTGCCGCGAGTTCACTCAGGGACGTGCTGAGGAGGGGCACACATTGCGTGTCACGTGCACATACATGCGCAGTGCTTTAAAAAGTACTGGAAGAACCAGCTTGGGGGCGTACCAGGCCTGGACCACTGCTGATTCTAGTGACCCAGGCTGCCAAGTTACTATTCTATAGGTTCTATAGAAACTGGGAGAAACCTGGTAGAATTGAGAAGGGAGAGAGATACCAAGTCAATAAAGACAAAGTATTAATTGTTGAAAGCTAATATGGAGGACCGGTTTGACTGCAAAAGAAGAATATTTAAAATAGATGGAATAAGCAGCGTTTGTTTGTTTATTTGTTTGTTTGTTTGTTTATTAGTTCGATTTCTAGGCCGCCCTTCTCCTGAGACTCAGGGCAGCTTACAAAATAAGTACCGTAATACATAAAAACATGTTAGAAATCGAGAAAATTTAAACTAAAATTTAAACTAACCCCAATAAAACATTTTTAAAACCATATCAACCCGGTTCATCCAAACATTCAACCCATTCATCCAATCTCCACTCATAATAGCAGTGTGTCTGAGCTCAATGGCCCCAGGCCTGCCGGCATAAGTGTATTTTAAGCATCTTCAGGAAGGGTGGGAGCGAGGTGAATCTTGTGGGGAGAGTTCGTTCCACAGGGCTGTGGCTCCCACAGAGAAAGGTCTTCCCCTAGGATCCTCCAACCGACATTGTTTGGCTGACGGGATCTGGAGAAGGCCAACTCCGGTCATTGGGATACATAAGGCAAGAGGCGGTCCCATAGGTAATTTGTAGCCATATATCACAAATAAGCACAAAACATAATTAGAATCATTATTTCTTTTGCCGAGATAGGCTACTCTATAACAGCATCCACTGAACCAGAAAAAATAAAAATCCACCCAGTAGAAATTTTATAATTTCATCTTCACTTGTCTGCTGTACTCTGATATATTATTTTAACTCATCCAAACTAAGTGAAAGTAATATACAGTATATATATAGAGAGACCATACTGAAAAGAGACAAAGAAATTGTGATCCAATCTTATATTCCCCTGTGCCATCAGTCAGTTGTCAATAACTCAAGAAT
This sequence comes from Erythrolamprus reginae, assembly GCF_031021105.1. Lineage (NCBI taxonomy): Eukaryota > Metazoa > Chordata > Lepidosauria > Squamata > Dipsadidae > Erythrolamprus > Erythrolamprus reginae. The sequence goes on along the minus strand of NC_091951.1, from coordinate 328,836,914 downwards.
TCAGATCTTATCTGAAGTTTGCAGTCACCCCAAACACATCTTGATTTTATATAATATGCATCAGTTATGACCTATAAAGCCCTTCATGGCATCGGACCAGAATATCTCTGGGACCGCCTTCTGCTGCACGAATCCCAGCGACCAGTTAGGTCTCACAGAGTTGACCTTCTCCGGGTCCCATCAACTAAACAATGTCATTTGGCGGGACCCAGGAGAAGAGCCTTCTCTGTGGCGGCCCTAACCCTTTGGAACCAACCCCCCAGATATCAGAGTTGCCCCCACCCTCCTTGCCTTTCGTAAGCTCCTTAAAACCCACCTCTGTCGTCATGCATGGGGGAATTGAGACTTTCCCTTCCCCCTAGGCTTATAAAATTTATGCATGGTATGTCTGTATGTATGATTGGTTTCTTAAATTAAGGTTTTTAAATTAACTTAAATATTAGATTTGTTTATATTGTCTTATTATTGTTGTTAGCTGCCCTGAGTCTATGGAGAGGGGCGGCATACAAATCTGATAAATAAATAAAATAAATAAATAAATCAGGAGTGGGTTTTGACATACCTTGCTGTTGGTTCACCTCCTCCTGCACCGCATTGGCGCAATGCTGCTAATCCATCTTCTGTGCATGCGCAGGAGTGAAAAACATGATGGTGGCCATCACTGCTGCTTCGGTGAGCGGGGGTAAAAATTCCCGCTACCAGTTCTATAGAACGAGTCCAGACCAGCAGAGACCTACCTCTTATACGCATAAATGCTTTTACTTTGATGTTGCTCTATTTGCCTGTATTTTTCTTGTGTTGGCATTGTTGTTCTTTATTTGCTTTCTGTCAAGAGGACATGTGAGCCATTAAATCAGGAAAGCTTGTAAGTTAAGTTCATTAGTTATAGACTATTCCCCAGGCCTATATAATTCGTGTATGGTATGTTGTGTGTATGTTTTTTAATTATGGGGTTTTTAGTTTTTAAATATTAGATTTGTATTTTGCATTGTGTTTACTATTGCTGTGAGCCGCCCCGAGTCTACGGAGAGGGGCGGCATACAAATTTAATTTAAAAAATAAATAAATAATAAATATTGTTTTCTTGATGCTAAACAAATCACAAAGAAAGAGAAAAAAAACAACCGTAATGGGAAATTGCTTATATTTTGATTGGTTCACACATTAAGACAAAGGCTTAAAACTCAAAAATGTCCCTTATTCCCTATTGTACATACTGTTCCTTCTTGCTCTTTAAATCATTGGTTAATTGGAGGTTTTGATTAATCTGAACACTCCAAAATCATGAACGTTTTGTGAGTTTCAGAATATAGCAATATTTGTATCACTCCGAACAGAGCTCCTTACTTAAACTCATGCTGAGTTAATACATTGTATTCCAAATTACAGTAAGTTTCCCTGTCTATGAAATATGTAGACAGTCTGTTTCCCTTTGTTGGGAACTCCATGTCCAACTCCAGCTACTGGGCTTTAAATGTTCTCGCATTTCTTTCAAGGGGATAGAAGGTTCAATAACTTTGATATTCTTCCCACAGGAACTGCTGTGATGATGATTATTTTTAATTGTCCATTCAGATAAATGAGCATGTAATTTGCAATAATGCATAACCCCAGTAGATGGGTTAGGTTTTTGATGATTATTATTATTGTTGTTGTTGTTGTTGTTGTTGTTGTTTTGTTGTTGTTGTTGTTGTTGTTGTTGTTGTTATTATTATTATTATTTATTAGATTTGTATGCCGCCTCTCTCCGAAGATTCAGGGCAGCTCTCAACAACAATAAACAATGCAGTACAAATCCAATAATTAAAACTATAGCTAAAAACCCACTATCATTTAGAAACAATCGATACTACCCAATCATAACCAGACATAAATCTTACTAGCCCAAAAGGGGATAAGCAGACTCACATCTTCAAACAAGATGTAGATGGGTTGTGTATTTGTACAAGCACTTTATTTTACTTCCATTTTTCTTGGAGAGAGCCAGTTTGGTGTAGGGGTAAATGTATTGGCCTAGGAGCCAGGAAGCTATGAGGTCTAATTCTACTTTGGGCATGAAAATTGGCTGGGTAACTTTGAGACTGTCAATCTCTCTTAGCCCAACCCACCTGACAGGGCTGTTGAAACAGGAGGCAGGTATATTGCTTTTATTTGCCACCTTGAAATATATATATCTGTAGTTTAGCTTCTGGGTGGTGGTTTTATTGGTATTATGCAATTGTTGTATGCAGATTAATTGATGTTTGCAGATTAGGAGTAACATCCTGAGTAGTTGTGGCAGTTGGAGCCTGCAGACTAGTCAGATTTTTTATAATGTATGTCTGAGGTGTAACATCCTGGGTTTTGGTTTGGTTGCGCGTTTGTGGTCTGGCCATGTGCTTATGCGGTGTGTCAGTTTGCTTTGTGTGTGTGTCAGAGGGGGCTGCAGCAGTTGGAGGTGCTGCTGTGGTTTGGCTTCTGGGTGATGGTTGTACCAATACAAAACAGCTGACTAATCTGAAGGCTCCAACTGCCACAACTACTCAGGATGTTACCCCTAATACGCAAACATCAACTAATCTGCATACATCAGTTGCATCAATTACTCAAGATGTTACCCCACCAACTAACCAAGAAGTTTCAACAGAGCTTGAAGCAGCTGAGCCACCACTCCATACCTACTCACCAGTATTTATAGAGGGACGGCAGCTCAGATCATGCTTTGTTCGCCCAAGGACAAAGCCGAAAGCACCAGCCTGAAGAAGACAAGTGGGATTTTGTCAAAACGTCACCAGGATTCTCTAAAACTTATACGGGAAGAAACCCGAATATGCCAAGATCTTCATACCTGTACCCATGAAAATCTTACATATACACACACACACACATACATACACATACATACATACATACATACATTATATATATAAAAACACTAATATATATATATACCATATATACCGCATATATATATATATATATATATATGTCAAATGTTTTATATATATATATATATATATATATATATATATATATATATATATATATATATATATATAAAAGGCACAATAAAAATGTAGTAGGAAGAAGAGTGGTGATGATGCAATTTTTTAATTGCTTAGTTTATTTCTCACTTTTCTTCTGTGAAGGTTACCTTTCAGTTTTACCTTCACCAATTTGTCAAGCAAATTACTAAAATGTTTTGAGATACTGATCATCTATCAACCAGTGAACTCTGTAGCAAAAACCCAGAATCTGGCATATTCCAATACCCTTTTCTTACTGACATGACTGACATTTTCTGTTCATTTTTCCACAGCCTGATAACCAAGAGAGAGATTATTAAGCTAGGCATCTACTTTGATCCTGCAATTACTGTTGTATGGCATTACATTGTGGCCCTATTGGGGAAAAGGCTGAATATCACATATTGGTTTGGCTTAAGCATCCATTCTTGATTTTGGCATTGTTATTTGAAAGCCCTATGACCTGAAATAGTTGGGCGTCTCTCAGATTGTTCAAATAAACAGGATCATAAAATAGAGGTCAACAGGAGTCAGTTAATTGCATACATGGGGTGGGTGGGTGTTAAAGGGACTCTAATAGCAGATTTTAAGCCTAAGTCTTCCTGCATTTAAGAGTTATCTTTATTTGTCAGTCTTCCCTTTCACATAACCAGTGAGCCAAGGTCAAGGGAATTTATGCCAAAGTTCTTTGTTCTCTTAATGAACTGGGAACTTCGTGAGAAATTTAGTTCAGATAATTTTTGTGACCAAGGTTCTATGCATGGAGTCTTCCCACAATCTCCCCCAACCCCTGTCCCTGCCCTCCTTTACATACTAATGGCATGGATCAAAGGAAATGGTTACTCAATTAGTTGGGCCATGGATTCATTTTGCTGTACTGCTTACTCCTAAATGCTGAGTTAAGGACTGCTTCTTTACTGTTATTTGCACTTCTTTTAATATATATTGAGCTGGGAACTTCTACCTAAAGAATCAATTTTCCCACTAGGTTAAAGATGGAGTCCTGCCATTGCTATACTGTACTTTCAATCTATTTCATGTTGGATTCAAAGGACTAATTTGTATTTTTGAAGCACTATAAAATCTCTATAATCAGAGGACTATGTCTTCGTGTATGAATCCTAATGTTAACAGTCTTTTGTTCAGCACTCCGTTCAGCCTGAATTGGGGAGATTAACAAATGGAAGAGTTGCTCATTGGTTTCAGATTGATTTGCTGCCAAATAAAAAATAAAATTGTTTTTTCAAAAAAGGAATAAGTTCATAACACAAAAACATGAGTTACAAATCAGAATTTCTTTTAGGTGTTTCTTATGCTATAATCCTAAAAGTCTATATGATGCTAACACTCTGATGATCAATTCAGATTTTTCTGGAGTTGATTCCAAACTGAATTAATTAATCACTGTATTTAACAACCCTAAATGCATTATATCTAATTAATCAAAACTTTTTTCTTCCATGCTAGGATAATATCTAAGTTAAGGCTTTTTTCCATTTGTAACTGCACATATTTTTTCTGCTGAGTTTCAGTTTTGATGTCTCCAACTGCTGTATCTATTTCGTTTACAATTTTCCATTGCTTGCACTTCAGAATTCACCTCTCATTATCTCTTTGTATTTATTATTGCTACTTAGTTTCTGCTTGCAGTTCATATTTCTAGATAATCATTATCAAAAAGTCAGTTGCATGAATAAACACTTGATTAAATCAGTGCTCTTTTTAGCCATACAAGGGGCAGAAGGCAGATTCTTTTTATTGACAAAATTGAAACTTTCATGGCAAAAATACTACAAACAGATTAGAACAGATAGTTGACAAGGATAATAAAAACTGATGTTATGCAGTAGATGGCAAAGTTCAATGTATTTTTGAATGTTCCTGGTAGAATTTTCTGGCTATAGGGTTCTTTTTTCTCCTTTTTTTAAAACTAGGATAGAAATAAAACTTTGTGCTAGAGAGTTTGATTTTGTGATGAAGCAATCTGCATGCTTGCTCAAAAGACAGGATCAGTATGTATTATAGATTTTATTGCAGTAGTAGCATTTGATACTGATCTAAACAATGCTTATGGTGATATTAGAAAAGATTTTGAATATTTTATATTGCTTATGCGGATCTATTCCAAATAAAAATATTATAGAATGCTATATGAGCAATGTCAGCAATGAGTCAAATGACTTTTACTAATGAAAGAACTCATTCCAAATGCAGTATGTTTGAACTATATATATAAAGTGATTTTCTACCTTTTTAAGCTACTCCTCTCGCCTCTCCTTACTTGTGTACATAAGTAAAGGGCTTTTAATCTATCTATCTGGTTTGGCTTCCGTTTAGGCAAGGCACACTGAGCTAATGGATCTGCCGATGTTTACAGATAACACAGATATTTCAACAAGGTTTCTAGTAAAATGGATTTTTTAAAAAAAACATAGTTATTTTTGAAGGAAGATCTGTGACATTGTCCAAGATGTGGGCCAAAATCTTCCAAACACCTCAATCCTTGAGATAATTTAGAACCTGTAGCATCTGGAATTCTCAGCCAGAAAGATAACCCAATAGCTTGAAATGATCTTTTAACATGGCTTCAGTTTCATCAAAGATAGACCCATTGTTGATAAATGTGCAATATCTGTATACAATAAGAAGATTTTTGTTTTGTTCCTTTCTTCAATTTGTCATATTCTTCAAAAGAAGGCATACTGTTCCACTTACGGCAAGTTCTACCTATATTTAGTGCCGCCTAGTACTGACACTCTGTATGTATGACCATTCTATATTGTTTAGCTTAATTATTTACTTTGTTTTCATCCTAGATTATATCTTCCAGCAAGGTTGGCTGAGTTCCATAGATGAATTCAGTTAAATTATGATTCATTTACTCATGGCAAACCATGGTCATGTAATCATGAATTATTTAGCCCAGTTCTCAGGTTACGTGCAACACAATAATACATTAATAATGTTATTCACTAGCCTAAATTGTTGGCTATTTTATGTGGTTAACCACTGCAGAAGAGATTCATAGTAAATAGTAAAAAAAAAATCACATCCTTATCCAAACCTACGTCCTCCACAAAAGTTGATATTATATTATTCTTAATCGATATTTTAATATATAGTCAAGATTTTTTAAAAATGTTAAGATGCGGTAAAGAGACCTAATATTTATAGTTCTCTACCTAGCTATGATCACACTAGAAAAAATTAAAACAAATTGTGCTGGTCTAGCATCTGATACCTTATGATTTATGCATTTATTGGTTTTTTTAAAAAAATACTTGCATGTTGCCTTTTAGACACAGCAGCTGCTCAAGATATGTTAGGTACAATTTCACAACCCTCATGTTTGCACACATACTTCATGGATGTATCAAAAATATACTATTCTAAATTATATTTTAAAGTTGTAAGTAGGCAAAGCATATTTTGACTTCTTTCCAAAATGGCATTTCAGGCATTTAATAATTCAACACCCATGAAATCGTACCAATGACCAGTGCAGCAAACTGACTCCAAGGAAGGTTTTACAACGTTGTAATTGGAACTGTGTTGCTAAATATTACTGTATATGTATTTCACCTAATGAATCATAAGACAAGTCCTGTAATTCTCTCTCTCCAATGGGGGAGGATATCAGATAATAACAAAATCTTAATAGACAGCTTAACGTCATTAGCATGCAGGGCAGTTAATCTTCAGCCCCAAATCCTGATCTGAGCCAAGCTGCTAATTCCAGGAAATTGCTTCCAGTGCATACGTATTCATTCATCCCTAAGGTAATTTAAGAGTGAATATTTCATTGTCCCATTTTGTCAGAGAAAATGAAGTATGAGATTTATAGCAGTAATTTAGTTAGTAAGTTATTCGTCAGAAAGAATGAAGAAAGGTGTAATGCATATTAAACTAATAATAGTTAGGACTGTTGTCGTGTGTTACTATTCTGGGTTCACTCATTTATTTTATTTATTATTTATTAGTCCCATCTGTATGCTGCCCAACTCCCTAAGGGCAGCTCACAATCAGAAGGAACAAAATATATAATATACATATTTTAAAAATAGCTAAAAGACAATTTAACAGTTTAAAACCCACAGTAAAACAATGCATATCTTTTATGGCGAGATCTCGGTGATGGATCACCTGGTCAATGGCCCCAGGCCTGCCGGAAAAGCCAGGTCTTTATAGCTTTCCGGAAGGCCACTAGTGTGGGGGCAGTACAAATCTCAGGAGGTAGCTGTTCCAGAGAGCTGGAGCAGCTACAGAGAAGGCCTTCCCCCGTGGCCCCGCCAACCGACATTGTTTACCTGATGGGACCTGGAAAAGGCCAACTCTGTGGGCCCTTATTGGTCGCTGGGAGCTATGTGATAGAAGGTGGTCCCAAAGATAGTCTGGTCCTAAGCCATGTTGGGCTTTATAGGTAACAACCAACACCTTGAATTGCGTCTGGAGACTGATGGGGAGCCAATGCAGCTTGCAGAGAGTTGATGTGATGCGGGTGTACCAAAGTGCACCCACAACAGCTTGTACGGCTATATTCTGGACCAATTGTAGTCTCTAAACGCTTTTCAGGGGTAGCCCCATGTAGAGCGCATTGTAATAGTCTAACCATGAGGTGATAAGGGCATGAGTGACTATTAGAAGAGCCTTCTGATCCAAATAGGGTCGCAATTGGTACACCAGGCAAACCTGTGCAAAGGCCCCCCTAGCTACAGCTGACAGATGTTGTTCCAATTTCAGTTGAAGATGTAGGAGGACACCTATGATATTTCTCATTCTGTTTTTGAAGCCTAGGTGTTAGTATGAATGTATTATAAGAATGATACTTTCTTAACGGATGCAGGGTAAAGGTAGAATTACAGAGAGGGTCTTAGTTAGACATTAAAGAAGATCCTGATCAGGTCCTATATTATGAGGGTGCTCAGTTTGAGCTACAAAATGCAGGATAATAGAGTTGGAAGAGACCTTGGAAGTCTTCTAACCCAACCCTCCTCAAACAAGTGATTCAATACTATTCTGGAAAAAATGCTGCCCAAATTTTTGTTAAAATCTCCAGTGGTAAGCACCCATGGCTTCTTGAGGCAAGCCATTATAATGATTAATTGTTTTCACTGACAGAAAATTTCTTCTTAATTCTAGATTCTATCTTTCTTTGATAAGTTTCCAAGAGTTACTTGTCCTGTCCTCAGGTGCTTTGGAGAATAGCATCCCCTCAAAGTTGGAAGGCTGATAACATGTCACCCTTTGCCCTTGTAAAACTAGACATAGCAGTTCCCTACAAAATACTTATTATCCTTTGTTGCTCTTCTCTGCTCTTTTCTTCTTTGATGCTCTTCTCTTTTTATACTATTGACATTTATTTTTTGTACTATAATGATCAAAACTGGGCTCAGTATTGCAAGTGTAGTCTTGCCACTGCATTATAAAGTGATACTATCGCTCCATGTGATCTAGATGTGTAGTGGCATCTCTAGTTATTCTCTAGGACCCCTAGATACATCTCACAGTTACTGCTGTTGAGTCAGGTGCCACCTATTTTATACCTTGCCTAATTGTAAGGTTACATTTTCTCACCACTGAATTGCATTTTGTTAGATAGGGCCCAGTATTCAAGTCTGTCACTATCCTTCTGAATCTTAAGCCTTCTAAGGAAAGCTTGGTATCTGCAAATTAGATGACTTCCATTTCTATCTGCCTGTTAAAAACTGGTGATATAGTTGCATTAAGGACTACATGTTGAATGTGATTGGCCAGTTATAAATCCTTCTGGTGGTGATGCTGTCTATCCCACATTTTACTAACTTTCCAAGAAACAGTCTGTGGTCTACTTTGTCAAATGTCTTATTAGAAACATAGAAGACTGACGGCAGAAAAAGACCTCATGATCCATCTAGTCTGCCCTTATACTATTTTCTGTATTTTATCTTACAATGGATATATGTTTATCCCAGGCATGTTTAAATTCAGTTACTGTGGATTTACCAACCACGTCTGCTGGAAGTTTGTTCCAAGGATCTACTACTCTTTCAGTAAAATAATATTTTCTCATGTTGCTTTTGATCTTTCCCCCAACTAACTTCAGATTGTGTCCCCTTGTTCTTGTGTTCACTTTCCTATTAAAAACACTTCCCTCCTGAAACTTATTTAACCCTTTAACATATTTAAATGTTTCGATCATGTCCCCCCTTTTCCTTCTGTCCTCCAGACCAGTGTTTCCCAACCTTGGCAACTTGAAGACATTTGGACTTCAACTCCCAGAATTCCCCAGCCAGCTTTCTGGCTGGGGGATTCTGGGAGTTGAAGTCCAAATATCTTCAAGTTGCCAAGGTTGGGAAACACTGCTCCAGACTATACAGATTGAGTTCATGAAGTCTTTCCTGATACGTTTTATGCTTAAGACCTTCCACCATTCTTGTAGCCCGTCTTTGGACCCGTTCAATTTTGTCAATATCTTTTTGTAGGTGAGGTCTCCAGAACTGAACACAGTATTCCAACTGTGGTCTCACCAGCACTCTATATAGCGGGATCATAATCTCCCTCTTCCTGCTTGTTATACTTCTAGCTATGCAGCCAAGCATCCTACTTGGCTGCATAGCTAGAGGTATAACAAGCAGAAAGTCTAAGTTGAAGTCTAAGTATTGAAGTCTAAGTCAGCCATGCCTGCAGTGGATCATTTCAATGACCTACTTAGTTTAACCACTTTGTCAAATAATGCTATAAGGTTTGTCTGGCATGATCTATTTTTGACAAACCCATGCTGGCTTCTAGTAATAACTTTGCTTGTTTGTAGATGTTCACAATTCCATTGCTGGAGTATCTTTTCTAAGATCATCCCAGGTATTGATGTCAAACTGATTGGTCTGTAGTTTCTTAAATCTGTTTTTCCCCTTTTGAAGATGGGTATCCAATGAACTGTTTTCCAGTCTTCTGGTAGTTCCAGGGTGCTCTAGGATCTATGGAATGTATGGTTCAGCGGTTCTGAACCATTGCTTCTGCCAGCTCCTTCAGAACTGAGCTGTAGGTAGCTCTCCAAAATATTTGAATAGAGAGCCTATTTGGTTTAGAGGATAAGGTGCTGTCTTAGAAACCAAGAGTTTATGAGTTCTAGTCCCACTTTAAGCATGAAAGCAGTCAAAGTGATGTGCCGGTGCCTGGTTTTTTATTACTGTTGTGAGCCGCCCCGAGTCTTCGGAGAGGGGCGGCATACAAATCTAATAAATGATTATGATGATGATGATGATGATGATGATGATGATGATGATGATGATGAAAGCTGCCTGAGTGATTTTGGGCTAGTCATTCTCTCTCAGCCCAGTGCATCTCACAAAATAAGAATATTGTATATTATTATTTATTGGATTTGTATGCCGCCCCTCTCTGCAGACTCGGGGCGGCTATATGTTCACCACCACCTTGAGGTATTTATGAAAACATTAAAGGAAAGATACAAATAAAATAAATATGATGCCCAGAAGGACCACCAAAACAGTTGCAAAAGAGAAAAACTCTCTTAGATCTCAACCATTGGTCTGTATCAGGGACTCTAATCTTAGCAACTTTAAGACTTGTGAACTTCAACTCCCAGAGTTCTGTGAATTGAAGTCTCCAAGTATTAAAATTGCCACGGTTGAAGACCCCTGGTCTATACGAATACATCTGGTTTTGACACAATACAGAATTTGTTTCCATTGCCTTCTGCCAGAATACTTTTCAGCCCATCTCAAATATTATTATTATTATTATTATTATTATTATTATTATTATTATTATTATTATTTAATTGGATTTGTATGCCGCCCCTCTCCGGAGAGTCGGGGCGGCTAACAACAATAATACTAACTGTTCTGTCTGGGTTCCCCCCAGACCTCAACACCAACTGGAAAAAACAGCCAGACACTCTGGTAAAAGCCAAAAGTATTTTATAACTGGAAAAAATAAGCACAGAGGAAAACCTGTTCTTCCCAACAGACAGGCTATAATACGTTACAGCAGGGTCCTGATGTCCAGACAATACAGCAAGCTTCTTGCTGGCACACACCCCCAAGGTTTCAATAGTCAAAGGCACAAACCAGGATTCCAAGACGCCAAAGTTCACAGCCAGGTCCCACGACTCTCAAAGATAAAACTCCACAAGCCAGGAAGGGTGGGTCTGCCTTTTAGCCTTTCCCAAGAGCACCACACCCAAACCCAGCTGTTGCCACTTTAATGCTGAAAGTACTTAGCCAATTGATTCCGTCTCTGAGTAGCTCTTCTTTGTCGCAGATCAATTATGGCTTGTGCATTTTCCTCTAAGGAATCCAGGCTGCTTGCTGGGGAGAGCTCCCCCTGGTGGGACTCTGGCTGTCCTCCCTCTTCTTCAGCCTGGGATTCCTCCTCCTCGTCTGCCTGCACCTCCTGTTCCTCAGCCTCTCCCTCTGAGCTGGAAACCGACAGAAGATCAGCCGTTCCCGGAGGGGCCTCAGACGGAACCACAACACTAACCAGATAGGGTTAATGTATTCTAAGTTTGATTTAGTGATGCTGTTTCTTAAAAATAACACTTAATGCTGCTGCAAAACCATAATATTTATGCAGCAGAGGAAAATTGTTAAATATATGAGGTAAACTAATAGCAGGAGTCTTTCATTCAATTGTAATTAAATCATGTCAAATTCAGGTTTTTCTCTACACACTTCATTATCATGACCCTAACTATTTATTAGAAGAAGCTTCCATTGGAAAAATTAAAAGCCAAGCATGACCTTGTTTCAATAAAAATTGACTGTTCTGGCCTTAATATACCTTTATTGTTTTATTCAGAAGAAAGTTTTTGTCTGCTCCAGAGCCACTGTTTCTAATTTTTTAGTTATAGATAAACGTACTGCTAATGATTTTATTTTAAAAGAAAATGTTTCAATGGAAAAACTATGCCAACAACCAATTAAGGAATAATTGCATTTCAACCTTGTTTTTATTGTGTCATGCAATGAAAATCATGCCAAGGCCTGCTCTTTTTTAAGTAACAATGAGTGCTCCATGTTGTTTGTATGAACCCTCCATACTTATAGACAATTTATACTTCTAATAGAATTCATTACTGCACTCCCTTTAATCCCTTTGATGAAAGGGTGAAAGGTAAAAATTAGCTACCACTCAATATTTTTGAGGTTCTGGTCCCTTTTCATAGGATCTAGGAGCCTTCTCTGTGGCGGTCCCGACCCTCTGGAACCAGCTCTCCCCGGAGATTAGAACTGCCCCCACCCTCCTTGCCTTTCGTAAAGTTCTTAAGACCCATCTCTGCTGTCAGGCATGGGGGAACTGACACATCTCCCCCGGGCCTATACAGTTTATACATGGAATATTTGTGTGTGTGTTTGCTTTTAATAATGGGTTTTTTAGTGTTTTTTAAATTATTAGATTTGTTCTTACATTGTTCTTGTTATTGTTGTGAGCCGCCCCGAGTCTACGGAGAGGGACGGCATACAAATCTAATAAATAAATAAGTCCCTGATTCCCAAGGTGGGGCCCACGCCCCACAGGGGATTACTGCAAATCTCATCCAACAAATGCTCTGTCCTACACATTGGTAAAAAGAATCCGAATACTAAATACACACTTGGACAAACTGAACTCGCAGAAGACCCTCACTCAGTCAGAGACCTTGGAGTACTCATTTCCAATGACCTGAGTGCCAGAGCCCACTGCAACAGCATTGCCAAAAAAGCACTAAGAGTCACAAACTTAATTCTACGCAGCTTCTTCTCTAGAAGCACTGATCTACTAACCAGGGCATACAAAACAGTTGTCAGACCAATTCTTGAATACAGCTCACCTGTCTGGAATCCTCACTGCATAACAGACATTAATACAATTGAAGGAGTCCAGAAATACTTCACAAGAAGAGTCCTCCACTCCTCCTCACACAACAAATTACCTTACTCCTCCAGACTTCAATTACCATGTTTAGAAAATTTACAGCTATGCTGCCTCTGAACTGATTTAACTGTTGTTCATAAAATCATACATCACAATGTACTCTCTGTTGGCAACTACTTCACCTTTAACAACAACACCATGTAATAGATACAAACTAAATGTAAATCTCTCCAAACTAGACTGCAGAAAATACAATTTCAGCAATAGTCAGCGCCTGGAATTCACTACCGGACTCTGTTGTTTCTTACCCCAATCCCAAAATCTTCAACCTTACATTATCTACAATAGACCTCTCCCCTTTTCTAAGAGGTTTGTAAGGGGCGTGCGTGCATAAGTGCACCTTTGTGCCTACCGTTCCTGTCCTGATGTGTTTTTGTCTTTTCTATCTCTACTTTATCCTTATATTATGTTAAACATACTACAATACAATACAGTGATCCCCCGGTTATTGCGTTCCCGACCATTGCGAACAGGCTAATTTGCGATTTTTCAACCCGGAAGTAAACAACACCATCTGCGCATGCGCGCCCTTTTCTTTCTATGGCCACGCATGCGTAGATGGTGGAGTTTGCCGGGCAGATCAGCTGCTGGGCGGCTTCCCTAGGTCTTCCCCCTCTTGCCGGGGTTTCCCCTTTGCGTGGGCGGTGGGGAAACCCCAGCCCCGCTTCCCAGCTGAGTGGCGCGAGCAACGGCGTGGGCGGGCGAAGGGCGGGCGGCGGGCGCGCGGACAAGCAGCGGCCGCACCAGCAGCAGCGAGGAGCCGAACATCCGTGTTTCCCCTTTCCGTGGGCAGCGGGTTTCTTCGGCTCCTCGCTGGTCCCCAATTCCGCCAACATCAGGCTCTTGTGGCCGCCCATTCATGCCGCTCCGTCGCTCGCCATGCTGGCTTCCCCTCAGGAGACGCGCCTGAGTGGCCTTTTTGCTGTTCCTCTCAAGAGTTCTTGCGGGGGGAAAGCCGCTAGCCGGCTTTCGGAGCTCCTCCGGCGTCACCTGGCTTCTGGTCGAAGCCTTCTCTCTTTTTTTTCTTGCGGCGAGCCCGAGCCGTTCCTCTCTCGACCGCAGCCGAGCTTCCCTCGGCCCCCTTTGGCCCCGTCGCCTCCTCCCCGCCTGCGAGACTCTTCTTCTCCGGCTTTCGGAGCTCCTCCGGCGTCACCCGGCTTCTGGCAGAAGCCTTCTCTCTTTTTTTTCGTGCGCTTGGCGAGGAAAAGCAGGCGGGGAGGAGGCGACGGGGCCAAAGGGGGCCGAGGGAAGCTCGGCTGCGGTCGAGAGAGGAACGGTCGAGAGAGGAACCCCGCTGACCCCCCCAGGCCGGCTCCGATCTTTTAAAACAGGCGCGCGGCTTCTCCGCTGACTCCTAAAGCGGGGAAGTTCGCCAGGAGTCAGCGGAGAAGCGGCGCGCCTGTTTTAAAACGATCGGAGCCGGCCTGGGAGGGCTTTCCAGCAACCCCCGAGCCCCCAACCCGGGCTCGGGGGTTGCTGGAAAGCCCCCCCAGGCCGGCTCCGATCGTTTTAAAACAGGCGTGCCGCTTCTCCGCTGACTCCTAAAGCGGGGAAGTTCGCCAGGAGTCAGCGGAGAAACGGCGCGCCTGTTTTAAAACGATCGGAGCCGGCCTGGGGGATCGGAGCCGGCCTGGGGGGATTGGAGCCGGCCTGGGGGGGCTTTCCCTTTCAAGGCGGGCGAGCGGCGGGCGCGGCAGCAGCGAGGAGTTTGCGTGGGCGGCGGGGAAACCCCAATCTTCGGCTCCTCGCTGCTGGGAAGTAAAAACACCATCTGCGCATGCGCAGATGGTGTTTTTACTTCCGCAGTGCTACTTCGCGAAAACCCGCTCGTTGCGGGGGGTCCTGGAACGGAACCCCCGCAATGATCGGGGGATCACTGTACTACATTTGTATGACAAATAAAAATAAATAAATAAATAAATAAAATAATGGGGGCAATTAGAATCTTGGAACATATGCACCAAGACAAATTCCTTGTGTGTTCAATCACACTTGGCCAATAAAATTCTATTCTATTCTATTGTTTAAACCTAGTTAATGGCCTTTTAGGCTTTCTCCGCTTGAGTTGTTCACTTTTTGAATAATACGAATTATATGTCGGGGAGGGGGTGAAGGCTACAGGATTTTAGAGAGGCTTAGTTGGGGCATAGCCAAAAAAAGGTTGTGAACCACTGATCTAGATTGATAGAAAGGAAGGATATGAATCTTTCTATGCATCCATCCATCTACCTCTTAATGGACAGTCATGATACAATGGAGCTGTTTGGTCCTGGAAGGACACCTTGTAGCCTATATGATTATTTTACTCAGTGACTGTGTTAACTAGTGTACTGGAGCATCATCACTGAATTCCTCCAGCAATGTATTTATTTACTGCCCTATCTCTTCCAGAGCAAACTCACAATAACACAAATAAAATAAAACATAATGTAGAATAAAGGAAGATATCCTTAACTATCAGTAAAGGTTTAATTTTTTTCCCTGCCAACTATTGCTTTTTTAAAGCATTTGTTTGTAATTTCTGGATATATTTAAGCTACAGTTCTCATAATCTCCGATCCACTAAAAACTGTAGTTATGAAAAGCTGTACAGTTGTGTATAACCTGTTGCTGTGAGTGTGACTTATTTAGATGCTACAATCAAGATGAAAGTTACGTTGATTGTCCCTTTTTCATATCTATATTGTACTTCTGTAGTGCCACCTCCTGGTTGAATCATTTCTACAGCTGATACCATAAATTGCCCTTGACGCCAAGTTGCCAAATATTGCCCCATGTTTCCTCCTTCATACTTGTCACCAACTTTCTCTATAAGACCTGTTGCTCACACTTTTTAAAAAGTAGGTCAGGTAGAAACATGTGGTATGCAAATTACCAGTTGCTATTTACTGTAAAGCAATGCAGTTGTTTTCAGTCGGGTTACTAATGAATTGCATTTAAGCCAGAGAGATAAAGCATCTCATTTTAATCTCTCATTTTAATATGAATCACAATTGTAAAATCACTTTTTGGCTGCTGCAGCATTCTGCTGGCTCATGTTTAACTAGTTGTCCACTAGGACAGTGTTTTTCAACCAGTTTGCCGTGGCACACTAGTGTGCCGTGAGACGGTCAGGTGTGCCGCGAAGAAGGAAGCTCAGGTTCCAGTCTCGCAACTTTTTGCTGAGAGAGAAGGAGAGAGTGAGAGAGAGAGAAAGAACGCAAGAGTGAGAGAGAAAGAAAGCAAGAAAGAGAGAGAAAGAAAGCAAGAGAGAGAGAGAGAAAAGGAGAGGAAGGGAGAGAGAGAGAAATGAGCAAAAAGGGAAGGAAAAAAGAGAAATGAGAAAATGATTGAGACAGAGAATGAGAGGAAAGAGAGATAAACAAAAGAGAGAGAGAAGTGACTCTTGATTTAAAGCATATGATGAAAAGCACCCAAAGAATAAGAGAGAGAAAAAACCCAGCCCTCACCTGTTTTTGGAAATGGTTCAAGAGTGTATATATATACACACACACACACAAGCGGGGGGGGGGAGACAGGGATGGAAAAAGAGAGGAGAGTGTCTTAGGGTGTCATTTTGGTTGGTGGTGTGCCCCAGGATTTTGTAAATGTAAAAAATGTGCTGCGGCTCAAAAAAGGTTGAAAATCACTGCACTAGCACTCCAAGATCCCTTTCAGCCTGGTTTCACCCAGTTTATATGTATGCTTTTGGGTTTTTTTTAACCTAAGTGTAGGACTTTAATTTTCTCTACGTTGAATTTCATTTTGTTAGATAGGGCCCAGTGCTCAAGTCTGTCAAGATCCATCTGGATCTTGAGCCTATCTTCTAAGCCATGGGTAAGCAAAGTTTGCTCTTCTTTGACATGTGGACTTCAACTCCCTAAATTCCTGAGCTAGCATGATTGGCTCAAGAATTCTGGGAGTTGAAGTCCACAAGTCATAGAAGAGCCAACTTTACCTACCCCTATTGTAGGGTATTAACTATTCCTGCCAACTTAGTGTCATTTGCAAATTTGGAAATAGCAATAGCATTATAGCAATAGCGTTTAAACCTATATACTGCTTCACAGTGCTTTACAGCCCTCTCTAAGCAGTTTACAGAAAGTAAGCATATTGCCCCCAACAATCTGGGTCCTCATTTTACTGACTTTGGAAGGATGGAAGACTGAGTCAACCTTGAGCCTACTGAGATTCGATCTGCCAAACTGCTGGCAGCTGGTGATCAGCTGAAGTAGCTTTCAGTACTGGACTCTTAACCATTGCACCACCAAGGCTCTCTAATTTCCCTTTCTATTCCCTCACCTAAGTCAATTATGAAAATATTGAAGAGTACTGGGCCTAAGCCGGAGCCTTATTACAGATTAATTAATTAACTAATTGCAGATCATCTCATCTGAAGAACATTAGGATGGAAACAGAACTGGTTATAAGATCTTTTACCTGTTTTGGCTGGTGGCCAGCTATTTTTCTTAGCCTCTTCTCTTTCATGACCTAGTTACCTCCAAATTACATTCTTGGAATGCATTCCCCATAGAAGAATGTCCAGAAGTTGGAAATGGTACAAAAATATGGCAGCTGCGTTGCTGTTCAGTGCCAAGCATTTTAACCACATTGCCCTATTTTAAAGAAATTGCACTCACAAGCCTTTATTTCTGAATTCACTTTAAGCTGCTTTAAGTATTCACTTTCAATGACTTGAGAAAAGATTATGTTAGAGACCTTTTCCTAATCAATTCTCTGCATGCTTTAGTCATCTCTTGAGGCCCATCCTCGACTACTGTAACGCTCTCTACATGGGGCTACCTTTGAAAAGTGTTCGGAAACTTCAGATCGTGCAGAATGCAGCTGCGAGAGCAATCATGGGCTTTCCCAAATATGCCCATGTCACACCAACACTCCACAGTCTGCATTGGTTGCCGATCAATTTCCGGGCACAATTCAAAGTGTTGGTTATGACCTATAAAGCCCTTCATGGCATCGGACCAGAATATCTCCGAGACCGCCTTCTGCTGCACAAATCCCAGCGACCGATTAGGTCCCACAGAGTCGGCCTTCTCCGGGTCCCGTCCACTAAACAATGTCGGTTGGCGGGCCCCGGGAAAGAGCCTTCTCTGTGGCGGCCCCAACTCTCTGGAACCAGCTCCCCCCAGAGATTAGAACTGCCCCTACCCTCCTTGCCTTTCGTAAACTTCTCAAAACCCACCTTTGTCGTCAGGCATGGGGGAATTGAAACATCTCCCCCGGGCCTATATGATTTATGTATGGTATGTTTGTAGGTATGTCTGCTTAAAAATGGGGTTTTTTAACTATTTTAAATTGTATATTATTAGATTTGTTATGAATTGTTTTATTGTGTTGTGAGCCGCCCCGAGTCCACGGAAACGGGCGGCATACAAATCTAATAAATAATAATAATAATAATAATAATAATAATAATAATAATAATAATAATAGATAGGTAGCCACTAAAATTCATGCAGTGGTTCTCAATTTTAAGATCCCAGATGTTGTTGGATTATAATCTTTCTACCCAATCCTGCCAATAGCATTGGAATTTAGTGTGAATTCTTTTCTGCTAACTACATAATGCTGAGAACTACTGGTTTAAATATTTCCTCTGTGATTATGCCTGCCTTGTGTAATGTTTGGCCAGGAACAGTTTCTCAGGCACTCCAGTAAAATTAGATAACTAATCATTCATTCATTTTAATTGAAAATACTCAAATGCTGCTTTTTGTTTTTAAAAATGTCAAAAGGTTTTACTGCAAAAAACTTTTAAAAGTTTTTATATTATACAAGTTTAGCGTTACTCTTCTTACATCTTGAAATACTGTATAAGTTGTGGATATTTGAGCTGGGATTTTAACTTCGATATTATGAATGGTTGACTTTCATTCATAATATAAAATCAATGGCTGTACATGGGTGCTGGTTTCTCTCTCTTTTTTCAGTTGTGAGTAATAGCTGTTCAAGCAATTTTAAGATTTTATTGAATTTCACATTTTTCCATATACAAATTCACTTCTTAAAAGAGAACCAGGTATTGTATATTTCAGTTATAAGTAATTTAGCAAGTATGTATGGATTGTGGGGATGAAGAATTAAAGATGTGTATTGTTACCTTCCAGATGGCAATTAAATGAAAATATTGATTTTGTTATCTCCTGGGGTTAATAGCAGCTTGATAATAGCAATAGCATACTACGCATACAATGTGTTCCATACAGCAGTGAGTTGCTTGAAGAGTGTTCAGACACTTTAGGTGGTGCAAAATGCGGCTGCATGAGCGATATTTATTTATTTATTTATTTATTTATTTATTTATTAATCAGATTTATATGCCGCCCCTCTCCGCAGACTCGGGGCAGCTCATAGCAATAATAATACAATGTAAACAAATCTAATATTTAAGTTAATTTAAAACCCCAATTTAGAAACCAATCATACATACTAGCATACCATGCATAAATTTTATAAGCCTAGGGGGAGGGAAAGTATCAATTCCCCCATGCCTGACGACAGAGGTGGGTTTTAAGGAGCTTACGAAAGGCTAGGAGGATGGGGGCAACTCTGATATCTGGGGGGAGTTGGTTCCAAAGGGTCGGGGCTGCCACAGAGAAGGCTCTTCCCCTGGGTCCCGCCAAACGACATTGTTTAGTTGACAGGACCCGGAGAAGGCCAACTCTGTGGGACCTAACTGGTCGCTGGGATTCGTGCGGCAGAGTACACCCGTATTATTCCAACTCTACGCAAGCTTCATTGGTTACCAGTCGGCAATTCAAGGTGTTTGTTATCACCTTTAAAGCCCTACATGGCTCAGGGCCAGACTACTTATGGGACCACCTTCAGCCTCATACCCCCTCAATGGCTAATATGAGCCCACAGGGCTGGCCTTCTCCAGGTCCTGTCTGCCAAACAATGTTGTTTGGTTGGGGGGGACGGGAAAGGGCCTTTGCTGTGGTGACTCCAACCTTGTGGAATCAACTGCCCCCAGAGATCCATATTATCCCTACCTTACCAGTCTTCTGGAAAGCTGTTAAAATCTGGCTTTTCCGGCAGGCCTGGGACTTAGATCATCATATTGTGATTTGGGGTTAGGGTGGATTAGAATAGATTCATCTTTCAGAGGTTACTTGAATGTTGAATGTCACAAGGATACTCGAGTTAAAGGACCTTTCTCTACGGTATCATAACAGTGGCATAGACATGCCACCAGCAGCCTTTTTCCTCCCTGAAATGTCCCCATGATGTCACCTTCATCCCCATGATGTCACCTTCATCTTGTTCCCAACTCAGGGACTGCCTTCTGCTGTACGAATCCCAGTGACCAGTCAGGTCCCACAGAGTGGGCCTTCTCCGGGTCCCGTCAACTAAACAATGTCGTTTGGCGGGACCCAGGAGAAGAGCCTTCTCTGTGGCAGCCCCGGCCCTCTGGAACCAACTCCCCCCAGAGATTAGAATTGCCCCCACCCTCCTCGCCTTTCGTAAGCTTCTTAAAACCCACCTCTGCCGTCAGGCATGGGGGAACTGAGATATTCTTTCCCCCTAGGCCTTTACAATTTACGCATGGTATATTTGTATGTATGTTTGGTTTCATAATAAGGGTTTTTTTAGTTGTTTTAGGATTGGATTGTTACATGCTGTTTTTTATCACTGTTGTTAGCTGGCCCAAGTCTACGGAGAGGGGCGGCAGACAAATCCAACCAATCAATCAATCATCAATAAACAAATAAACAAACAAATAAACTCATATTTGAAATAACTCAAACTCATCATTAGTTGCTCCAGTTTGATGAACTGTTTCTTTGTCCTAGCCAAGAGGCTATGACAGTGATGGCGAACCTGTGGCACGGGTGCCACAGGAGGCACACGGAGCCATATCTGCTGGCACGTGAGCCATTGCCCTAGCTCAGCTCCAATGTGCATGTGTGCCGGCCAGCTAATTTTTGGCTTGCACAGAGGCTCTGGAAGGGTGTTTTTGGCTCCCAGGGGGATGGGGGAGGGCATTTTTACCCTCCCGCGGCTCTAAGGGAAGCCTTTGGAACCTGGACAGGGTGAAACATGAGCCTACTGGACCCACCATAAGTTGGGAAACAGGCCGTTTCTGGCCTCCAGACAGCCTCCTGGAAGGAGGGGGAAGCTGTTTTCACCCTCACCAGGCATTGAATTATGGGTGTGGGCACGCATGCATGTGCAAAAATGTGTGTGTGCGCTCTTTCAGCATCCGAGGGGAAAAAGGTTTGCCATCACTGGGATATGACATGTGGATGCAATCTTACATACTTCACTGACCTCGATGTTGATGAGGTGATAACGTAGACCAGGTGTTAATTTGGCTATTTATTTATTTATTTATTTGTTTATTTATTTGAACAAATATAGGATCATAGTTTGTATAAGCATAACATAAGTAGTAAATAATGATAAAAGAAGACAGTAGGACATGGACGGTAGGCACAATGGTGCGCTTATGCACGCCCCTTACAAACCTCTTAGAGAAGGGGAGAGGTCAACTGTAGACAATCTGAGGTTAAAGATTTGGGGGTTTGGGGAAGAAACCACAGAGTCAGGTAATGCGTTCCAGGCGTTGATCACTCTATTGCTAAAGCCGTATTTTCTGCAATATGGAGCCGGGGTGGCGCAGCAGGTAGAGTGCTGTACTGCAGGCCACTGAAGCTGACTGTAGATCTGAAGGTCAGCGGTTCAAATCTCATCACCGGCTCAAGGTTGACTCAGCCTTCCATCGTTCCGAGGTGGATAAAATGAAGACCCGGATTATGGGGGCAATATGCTGGCTCTGTTAAAAAGTGCTATTGCTAACATGTTGTAAGCCGCCCTGAGTCTAAGGAGAAGGGCGGCATAAAAATTGAATGAAGGAATGAAGGAATGAATGTGTTCTGTCTGGTTTCCCCCAGACGTCAACACCAACTAAAAAGAGTATCCAGACACGCTGGTAAAAAGCAAAGTCATTTTATATCTTTGAAAACAAACACAGATAACAAAAACTGTTCTTACAAACCGGAATGCTATGAAGCTTCACAGAAGAGTCACGACGGCCAGACAATACAACAGGCTTCTTGCTGGCACACACACCACTGTAGATAATAAAACCCACGCCTCCCCCAAGTTTTCAGCCTTCGAGGCCACAAGCCAGGATCAGAGACGCCAAGGATCGAAGCAAGGTCACAGGACTCCCAAAAGATAACTCTCCACAATACAGAAAGGGCGGGCCTGCCTTTTCAACCTTTCTGAGGAGAACCACACCCAAACCCAGCTGTTGCCTATTAGGGATGGAAATACCTGGCTAATTGTCCCCTTCGTTGTGCTGCCCTTCTCTGCCTCATATCTATGATGGCTTGTGCGTTCTCATCTAATGACTCCAGGCTACTCGCTGGGGGGTCTCAGGCTGTTCTCCCTCCTCCTCGTCCTGACATTCCTCTTCCCCGTCTGCCTGGTCCTCCTCCTCCTCCTGTTCCTCGTCCTCCCGCTCTGAGCATGGAGCCGGCAGAGTTCCAGCCGTTCCCTGAGGAGCCTCAGACTGAATCACAACAGAATGAATGAATAAATCTAGTTTGGAGCGGTTTACGTTCTCATCACTTCTCATTTTTTTGTAGACATACTTCCCCCCAGCCCCCTCAGTTGCCTTATACAGAGTTGTTCTGATTTGGGCAATAGAAAAGTCTGGCTCTTTCATATCAAGATTGTTCCTTCTTTCTGCCAGTTTTCCAAATCAATCTCCAGCTCAGAGATTTAGATCTGTCCAGCGAGTGGAACAATTGATCATGATGGTGGGGGCTGTATAAGTGGAGCAGAAAAAATAAGAGGGGTGTATGAGAGAGAGAGAAGAGATACAGGAACATCTTCGTGCAACCCTGTGCCTTGCCTTGCACATCATCCAGCATGAAACCCATGTTCAAAACTTGCCTAAACAGTTTGCAAGTGATAATGGGGTTGCATAATGAAGCAGCTGAAAGAAGTATACAACTGCGTATATACAGTATATGTGCCTGTTAGCTGTTTTTGTTTGTTTGTTTGTTTGTTTGTTTGTTTGTTTATTAATTAATTAATTAATTAATTAATTAATTAATTAATTAATTAATTAGATCTGTATGCCGGCCCTCTCCATAGATTCGGGGTGGCTTTGGTTCCAGGTCTCTGAGCTGGAATTCAGCAGATAAAGAGCCTTTTCTCTCATTTTACTTGCTACCTATCCCAACTTGGTTTGCACAGCATTGTGTGATTGATGGACAATTTTTCGGATGATATTAAGAAGGTGTTTAAGGGAAGCCTGCCCAGAATATAAAATAAAGATCCTCTGCTACAAGCAACAAACACCTGGAGTACTGTATTCAGTTCTGGTCACTACACTTCAAAAGAGACATTGAAACTCTGGAGAAGGTGCAAAAAAGAGCAACCAAGATGATTAAGGGATTGGAAACCAAGACTTACGAAGAGAGACTGTGGGAACTGGGCATGGATAGCCTAGAGAAAAGGAGGGCCAGAGCGGACATGATAGCAGTCTACAAGTATACGAGGGGATGTCACAGAGAGGAGGGGATCACTTTATTCTTCAGGGCACCAGAGGGCCGGACGAGGAACAACGGCTGGAAGCTGACCAAGGAGAGATTCAACATGGAGATAAGGAGGAACTTCCTGACAGTCAGAGCGATCAACCAATGGAACAACCTACCAGCGGACGTTGTGAACTCCAACACTCTGGACATTTTTAAGAGAAGATTGAACTGCCACTTGACTGGTGTACTATAGGGTTCCTGTTTGGGCAGGGGGTTGAACTCGATGGCCTCCATGGTCCCTTTCAACTCTTAACAATAGATAGATAGATAGATAGATAGATAGATAGATAGATAGATAGATAGATAGATAGATAGATAGATAGATAGATAGATAGATAAATAATAAATTAATAAATTAATAAAAGGACAGTGGAGATTAGCTATGGGGACAGCAAAACATATTTTGGAAGTTAAGTGAGCCAGGGGAAAGTGATCACTTGTTCTCCGAAGGAATTGATGTAACAGCATAACAAAAGATCAGATTAATGTTTCAGTCTTGACTTTCTGAATTTTATTTGTCTCTGTTCCCTTGTCTTATTCATCCCCCTCCCCATTTTTCCTCTTTTCTTCCCTATAGCAGCTTCAGGAGAATCAGCTATAATTCAGTGTCAATCACCTGAAATGGAAACATTTTCTTGTTATTGGGATACAGATGATTTTCCTCTTGAATTTCAACAAGGAAAAATTCAACTTTTGTTCTTAAGGTACTGAGAAATGAATCCTGCCCTTGAAATCTATTACCTGAAATGTTTTCCCATTTTTGTTGGAACTGAAAAAACAAAGACCTATTTTCAATTATGAGAACATCTTTTTTAAGTACTTATTATTTTATTTATCATTTGGATTTTTATTTATTATTTGGATTTATAATAATAATAATAATAATTTATTAGATTTGTATGCTGCCCAGCTCCCGAAGTACTCTGGATTAAGTCATGCATTACTGCATCGTCTGGAGGATCAGAAGATAAATTTCCATTTGACACATTAAATAACAACCAAGCTTAATGTCATGGTTGGATAAAGAAGAGTTTAAGTCAGGTCTTAACTCTACTCCAGAAGGCAGAAGGGTGGTGGCCGATGTCACATTAGAGTAAGATAGTGGTTCTCAACCTGGTGGTGGGGACCCTTTGGGGGAGTTGAATGACTATTTCACAGGGGTCACCTAAGACCATGGGAAAAGACAATTTTCCCATGGAGTTTGGAACTAAACCGACTATTCTGGTGCCTTAGAACATGTTTTTACAATCCAGCCAATCAGACATTTACAGTGGGAGTGTCCCTCTGACCTGTTGGGGGTCAAGATTATGGAGATCAATCACAACCCGCGTGAGCTGCAAATAGATCAAATCTGGAGGCGGCGGATAAAGTTACAGAAACGGTGCTCAAAAATGTAGTTACTTTTATTAATAAAAACAATAAATTAGCTATGCCTGTTTCCAGGCTTCTGCTATACGTCTACATTGCTTGAGAGTTAAAAGCAAGATGGAGATTTTCTCCTTCTTCCCCAAGAAGAGAGGAAGTGATGCTGGCTATCTAGACAGGATTTTACATCATAGTGGGCGGAGCTGAATTAACATACACAGAGTTAACTATTTAATTACTGAATGTCTCTGAATGTCTCTGGGGCTGGCAATACACAGCGTGACATTGGGAGAATTGGGGCTAGACTTATGGTTGGAGGCAGTGAAGGGCTCCCGGTCACCAGCACTACCACTACGCTCCTGGTCACCAGCGCGGGCGCATCCAGCATGTACACACAGGTATGAGATTCGTCTTCTGCACATGCACAGATTCCCCAAAAATCTCATGTGTGCAAACATCCTTGCATAAGATTTTGCTTCATGCGCAGAAGCGTAATTTCATGTGGGCGTGCACATGTACATGTCAGAGTCGTGCAGATGCATGTGTATCTCTATTTTTCCAACCGGGACTGCGTACCAGACTGTCCACTACTGAGTACTACTGGTTGGGGGTCACTACAACATGCGTAACTGTATTAAGGGGTCACGGCATTAGAAAGGTTGAATCCTTTTAAAAAAGGATGGAGGCAACAGCAGAGAAGGCCCTGTTCTTAGATCCTGCCAATTGAAATTGTTGTGCAG
This sequence comes from Erythrolamprus reginae, assembly GCF_031021105.1. NCBI lineage: Eukaryota > Metazoa > Chordata > Lepidosauria > Squamata > Dipsadidae > Erythrolamprus > Erythrolamprus reginae. The sequence continues at coordinate 328,811,336 of NC_091951.1, read as the reverse complement.
GTTGCTTTGGAACATGATTTGATTACACTTCATGTTTGCACCAGTGGTGGGTTTCACTTACCTTTGCTACTGTTTCAGAGATGTGCATGCACATGCCACTTCTGCGCATGCAAACAGCATCCTTGATGATGTTCAGCAGGTGGGCAGAGCCTCCTGACACCGCTGCTACCGATTTGCTTCATGATGGAGAACCAGTAGAAACCCACCACTGGTTTACACCCAACTTAAACACTTAACAGGCTTGGTCATGTCATTATTACACATTTTGTATATAGTATCCTTTCCTAGTGTGAAGCCTTAAACAAGAACACCCTCTTTTTCTCATTCAAAATACTAGCACATTTAACAGTAAGTAAGCAGAAAGGTTGATGAGCAGTGGTGAAATCTACTTACTTTTCCTACCGGTTTGGAAGCGCGCATGCACCACCATCGTATGTGCTTTTTCACCCTCTGCATATGCGCAGAAGACTTTGGTGGGTTAAAAATGAGACAATGGCAACATCTGGGCGGGTGCAAAGAGCCTTGTGCTGCTGCTACCACTACACTTGAACTGGACCAAACTGGTAGCAGTTCACCCCTGTTGATGAAGCATTTTCCCAGGATGAAGAATATATTCATATATGCTAGTTCAACCCTGACTTTTCCTTTTAAACATAACGAATATTTCCAGAAAAAACTTTGAGAGATTAGAAATTGGAAACTTACAATAGACAAAAATGAAAAATTGGAAGCTTTGTGCTCGGCCACACTGGTGAGTCTTTGGGCTGGCCATTGGTTGCCCTTCCTCTTTTTAAATTAAATTAAACATTTAAGATGGTCAGGGTCCCTAATAATGTCATGATGTTCCAGTAAAGCTTCCTTGCTTATTTGTTTTCCCCCTTTTTCCAACACTGTTCAAGATCTGTTATATGATACTGTATGTAAAATCATGTATACCTTTATTGAAGTGTAGTGAGCACCAGAAGAAATAAACAAAGAAGCAATCCCCCACTCCCAGATTAGAATGGATATATCCCATTCCTTCTTGTCCTTAGTTATCCTCTTCTGCCATCATTCTGCTGTGGTTTCAGTGCAACATTGGAAATTCATTGGATTTGCACAAGAGCAGTAGACTACTCTAGCTGGCAATGATTCCTTGACCAGTAGTGTCCCAGGTTCAAATAGATAATGGTCTAATGCAGGGGTGTCAAACTCAAGGCCCGTGGACCAGATCCAGCCCACAGGGTGCTTAGATCTGGCCCATGGAGCCGCCTTGGAAACAACGAAGTTTCTGTGCACAACATGACTGTGTGTATGCTTTTATTCACTGGGGTTTCTCTTTTAGATTTTTATATGTATAATTGCTATTTTAGATTTTAATTATTAGATTTGTCATTATGTATTGTTTTTATCACTGTTGTGAGCCGCCCCGAGTCTACGGAGAGGGGCGGCATACAAATCTAATTAATAATAATAATAATAATAATAATAATAATAATAATAATAATAACAACAACAACAATGTAGGACCGGCTCAGGGTGCCTCTGCCAGCTAAAACAGAGCAATCCTCCCGAGCTACATTTTTGCTGGCAGATGGTTGCAGGAGGCCATTGCAGCCGAAAACAAAGATCGGGACGGGAGCCTGTTTTTGCTGGCAGAGTGACCTCCAGCTGGCCATGCCCGCCCACCCCGACCCCTGAGGTCAAACACAACCCTAATGCGGCCCTCGATGAAATCGAGTTTGACACCCCTGGTCTAATGGGACTTAATTTGACAGAATGGGATCTGAGAGGAGGGTGCAGACAAAACAACATAATGATATTTGACACAAGCCTGGTGTCAGGACACTCTATTTGGTTCTTGCATAAATGTCATTGATGATGGGTTGAAGAGAGAGACTGGTAAATCAACCAGGCACTTTGTCTATCACAACCCACACAAGCAAATTCAGGACCATGCCATCTGGCAGTGACCTAGTACAGATGCAGTAGAATCTGCCCAGGGATCAGCAATGGGGGGGTAACAGATGACATGTCATTAGTCTGACAATACGCTTTTAACTTGGTAAACAGAAAGGTTCTACTTGCCCCTTTGATTCCACCTTAATTATTTGGTTTCCCATTTCTAGATCAAATGAGAAGGGGGGAGAATGGAAAGACTGTCCTGATTATACAACTTCTGGTGAAAACAGCTGTTACTTCAATGAATCCTTCACGTCCATTTGGGTCCCTTACGCCGTTCGACTTTGCGTTGGAGATCAAGTATACGATGAAAAACATTTCCGGGTGGAGGAAATAGGTACTCTTCTGATATGAATCCCCTTTGCTTTGCTTTTTGGACTAGAGTAAAAAAAGGGTTTTCATCCAATCAATTCATCAACTCCTATTATACATTTGTGCTGTTCTCTAACCTTCCTGCAATGGAAATTGTGCCCCACTTGGTCCTGATTTCAACTCTGGATGAAGGTATCACTTATAGACATTTCCTACCTATCTTTGTTATTTACAACTTAGAGAAGCATGACTTTACTACTCTTGTCTGATAGGTTTAGTTCAGGCTCAGTTTGATTCTAGTAACTTCTAGGGGAAAAGGAATCCTCAATCTGAGCATTGCATTGGCAGTTCTGTGTTAGCAAAAACTTCAGAAGAAAAGGATTTAGGGGTAGTGATTTCTGACAGTCTCAAAATGGGTGAGCAGTGTGGTCGGGCGGTAGGAAAAGCAAGTAGGATGCTTGGTTGCATAGCTAGAGGTATAACAAGCAGGAAGAGGGAGATTGTGATCCCCTTATATAGAGCGCTGGTGAGACCACATTTGGAGTTCAGTTCTGGAGACCTCACCTACAAAAAGATATTGACAAAATTGAACGGGTCCAAAGACGGGCTACAAGAATGGTGGAAGGTCTTAAGCATAAAACGCATCAGGAAAGACTTAATGAACTCAATCTGTATAGTCTGGAGGACAGAAGGAAAAGGGGGGACATGACCGAAACATTTAAATATGTTAAAGGGTTAAATAAGGTCCAGGAGGGAAGTGTTTTTAATAGGAAAGTGAACACAAGAACAATGGGACACAATCTGAAGTTAGTTGGGGGAAAGATCAAAAGCAACATGAGAAAATATTATTTTACTGAAAGAGTAGTAGATCCTTGGAACAAACTTCCAGCAGACGTTGTTGGTAAATCTACAGTAACTGAATTTAAACATGCCTGGGATAAACATATATCCATTGTAAGATAAAATACAGGAAATAGTATAAGGGCAGACTAGATGGACCATGAGTCTTCTATGTTTCTATGTCTTCCCATAACAAAAAACCTGTGGAGTGTGTGCGGCTGAGAGCAAGATATAAAATCACTGCTCACCATTACGGTGGCTCAGTTCAAAACCCTATTCAAAATTAAAATAGCTAAATGTGAGACCTTGAAGCAGATGGGGTCATTACTCCACATAATGTGGAGGTGTTGGTAATGAAGAGGTTGACTGTCCCAGGTGCATGGGTAGCACTTTATTCAACTGTTTGAAAATAATTTTAGGGCTTATTGTACAGTGTTTGTGTGTGTTTTGTCTCAAATTGGAAAATAATACATTGGTGCCAGTTTTCAATAAATGTGACAGTCATATCCTGGCGAACATTAAGACAAAGTTAATGGACTACTATCACTCCTGACATGCTATTCCTCACCCCAACCTAGAAGATCACTGCTGGTCAAAATCCAAAACTGCTTTTTATGCATAGGAACTTTACTATGTCTCTTTGGTGCAATTTCATAACACCAGTTCAATTTGTGCATTAGGTATTTTGAAGTATACAACCAGTCTTTTGAAAATAATACTGTTTGTATAATTTATAATGTGTGCTGATGGAGGAAGGGGTATACTGTTAAATGACTTTTTCTGGTACATTTTGATTAACTCTTGGAAAAATGTGTTTAAATCACAGTAGTTCCAGATCCTCCAGTTGCGCTGAACTGGACAGTGCTAAACATCAGCCCAAGTGGTGTCTATACTGATATTGAGGTTACATGGAAGCCCCCACCCTCTGCAGATGTTGAAAATGGATGGCTCATACTTGCCTATCAGCTTCAGTATAAAGACGTCAATGCAACAGAATGGCATAAGGTATGTATTGCAAGAGCAAAATTTGGAGATCTTCCCCAGCCAGAGGCCATCCAGAGGTATTGGGAATGAAAGACAAACATCAGGGACCTGCAAAAGCTTAAAAGCTTGTGATTTGCATGTTGGGAAATACTTTGAAAACAATACATCTGCACATTTGCAAATCATAAACTCTATAAAGACACTCTGTTTCCCTATGTAATATATAGTGCAAGTGGGAGCAACACCCTTTAGTCCTTCCACAATTCCAGCTCTTTCTTTCTATTTCTCATACTGTGTTTTCCTCCCTTGCCTCATGTATTCAGTATTTAATATTTAATAAATGGAGATCCTACTATTTAATAGACCTCTGACATTTTCTCCACTGCTTCTCTACATCCCGCTTGCATATGGAGATAAGGCCAATAGCACAGCTTGAACTTAAAAATAAGCATTGTATTACGTCAACAGTGTACACTTCAGTACACATGTAGTCCAAAAAATAAACTTGCACAAGTATGTTCACAGACTACCATAAAAGGAAAAAACAATATGACCTCACATATAAGAAATAGTGTGGGTATCCGCAACTTATACAGAACCAGGAACAAGTTCCTCTTACCTTTTCCTACCATTGCACATCATGATGTTTCACACGCACATACTCACTATGTTCATGCGCACACATTCCCTTGCACAATTTTATTTCTGTGCATGCTCAGAGGAACGATTTTACTTCCATGCATGCTCGGAGAACTGAAAAGCAAAAAAAAAATTACAAAACAAAGGTGGCAGCACGCATGGACCAACAAAGACAGCACCAGAGCACCAGTAGAAAGTCATAGAGGTGGGTGAGATCTTACGGATTATCTAATCCAGGGGTAGGCAAAGTTGGCTCTTCTAAGACACGATGGACTACAATTCCCATAATTCCTGAGCTAGCATGACTGGCTCAGGAATTCTGGGAGTTGAAGTCCACAAGTCATAGAAGAGCCAATTTTGCCTACCCCGATCTAATGCAAACATTGTTCAGAAGGTTCAGTAGGACATCTTTTCATAGTTGATCCCACAGTTTCTTTGAATTCTTGCAGTGAAAGAGATGTCACAGCTTCATATGGCAGCCTGCTCCACAACCATTTTGATGTTTAACTTGAATTTGATTCCTTATAGTTTTAACATGCTGGTTTGTGTCTTGCTCTCTAGGGTGACAAAGAATAAGTCCACCTCCTCTTCTACATAACAGCACATCAGATATTTGAAGAGAGCTATCGTATTTCCCCTCAGTCTCTTCTATAGTCTAGACATACCCCAAAACTTTAATCATTCCTCACGGGGATTGTTTCCATGACCTTCATATTTTCAGTAGCCCTCTTCCAAAGTAACTCCAATTTGTCACTGCCCTTTTTGAATATCCAGAAACAGACATAGGATCCCAAGTGGTGTCTGATCAGGGAAGAGTCAAATGGCACAATTATTTTCCATGAAATGATTTCTATGCTTCTGTTAATGCAGCTCAAGATTGAATTTGCCTTTTTAGCAATTAACATCGCAAGCACTGGCTCATGTCAACAAGGGCATCCCAAAGCTCTTTCTACAAGCCACGTCTGTCCCATCCCATATTTGTGCCCTACATTTCCCCCCTAGATGCAGAATTCTATGTCTCCCTATAAAATTCCCTCCATTTCAATCAATCATTCATCTTTTTTTTAAAAAAATCTAACATCAACCTTTCCAGTTTTGTATCACTTGCAAAATTCTTAAGTGTCCACTTATACAATTCATTGATTAAAAGCCGAGACAATAGAACCAAATTAGTTCTAATACTTAATATTGTTGTAGAAGAAGCATTTCCCAGGGGTTTTTTTTCTTATGGGTGGTTGAGGATTCTGGTTATTGAAGTCTATCACATCTGGAAAGCACCAGGTTAAATTTAGGAAACAATGTTCTAGAATTTCAAAACACTCATCCTAAGTCTGACTCCTTGCATAAGTTTTATGTTTAAAGAATACTTTTTTATGAGTAGCAACCATCAATTGAGGAGATTCAATGTATTATTACAGCTGGATGTAAAAGGTGGCACCGAAGTTCCAGTATATTCTTTAAAGACATGCAAAGATTACGAGATACAGATTCGATCAAAAGGACCACCTGGAGCTTATGGCAAATTCAGTGATGTGCTGTATGTATCCTTTGATTCAAACGAACTGGTGCCATGTGAAGAAGGTGAGAAAAACCTCTTCTGTGATGTTGCCTTTGAAATATTTTCTTAGCGCCTTACATCAGAACACATTACAAACTGTTGTATGTCCATATGAATGGAAACTAATCAAGGAGAGAGGCTGTAGAATGCCCATGTCTGATGTAAACAAAACAGGTTTTGTTTAGATTCTACATATGTAGATATGTGCTATCTGTTTGTCTGTCTAATTTATATGGTTATCTATCTCACAAGAAGAAATTCTGGGTCAGTGATGGCGAACCTATGGCACGGGTGTCACAGATGGCACGCGGAGCCATATCTGCCGGCACATGAGCCGTTGCCCTAGCGCCGCTCCAACATGCATGTGAACCCTGGCCAGCTTATTTTTGGCTTGCACTAAAGCTCTGGTAGGGCATTTTCGGCTTCTGGAGGGCCTCCGGGGGTTGAGGGAAGCCCCTGGAGCCTGGGGGAGGGTGAAAAACGGGCCTACCGGGCCCACCAAAAGTTGGGAAATGGGCTCTTTCTGGCCTCCAGAGGGCCTCCAGGGGAGCAGGGGAGGCAATTTTCGCCCTCCCCAGACATTGAATTATTGGTGTGGGCACTCGCGCAGGGGCAATAATGTGTGTGCATGCACTTTAGGCACCTGGGGGAGAAAAGTTTTCCCATCACTGCTCTGAATGATGCGCAACAACAAAAACAATAAACATGTCAAAAACAATTATATCACTCCATCCTGTTCCCCACAATGAAGTTTCCAAGATTACCTTTACATTCTAACTTGCAAGAGCACCTGACAATATATATTTCTCATTAGAGAACTGAATTTCCTTGAAGATAAGCATAATTTGTTGGCATAATGAAGCATACTGAATCCTGGAATGAAAAGCTATGGAGAGGGGGGACTTGCCATCTTTCCATATTCTGTTGGTGGAACTATGGCTGGTGAGATTGTGGAGTGAACTAAAGACTTAGATTACTGTTTGGGAAACTGATGGACTAGCAGTATGCATGTCCTATTTTCATCTGCAGGATAGGGAGGTGCACGTTTAATTGAACTGACCAGCTTCATCTCTGAAGGCTTCTAGAGGTTATCAGATATACATTCTTCAAGAACATTTGTAAGGAAGAAGTTGTGAAAGTTACACTTGTTGAATAACTCCTGGATATATCACTCTCCAACATAAAATTGACTTGAAAAAACAAAATAAACTCTGAAACCAAACAGTTAGCTTGAGGACCTTTATTAAATAGCCAGTACTGTCTCAGTATTTGATATCTGTGCTTTGGTGAGTTAGTATTATATGAAATGAGTTTATTTACTGCAAGCAAGCTGCTGTTCAAGCCAGCAAAATAAGAATAATATTTGAAGTTCTAGCCTTGCAGAAACCAAAGTGATTTAAAACAGTGGCAAGATTTGCAAGATGTGAAAAGGTAGAAATGGCAATTAAAAATACAAATGTAGGGTTTCCTGTCTAAGCAGGGGGTTGGACTAGAAGACCTCCAAGGTCCCTTCCAACTCTGTTATTTCTAAATACCATCCCTTTTGCAGTGCATCATGACATTTCGTACAGATACAAAAGGGATGTTACTTATAGCAGGGTGTCAAACTGGCGGCCCATGGGCTGGATGCATCATGCACAGGCCCCTGCCACCTCAGATCCGCAAAGGGGAGAAACATGAAACGTCACATGATAGCAACATGACATGGCAAGTTTGACATCCATGGCTTACAGCATGCTTGTGTTCCAATAGTGTTAGACTTCAATACCCAAGTAGCATAGCCATTGGAAAATTATATGCATTGAAATCCAATTTATCTGGACCAAGTTCAGAGAATTAAATAAGAAAAACTGGGGAGAAGGAGCAGGGTCAAATGGCCGTGGCAGCACGGAGGTACCCCTCTCCCTTGGGGGGCCCCCGCACCCCCACTGTCCGGTGGTTCTGGTTCTTTTGAAACAGACCTGATCCTCCCTGAAGGGGAGGGGACGCAGGGGACGCTACCGGAGGTCTGGTTTGGGGTCAGCCTACCCCACCAGATGTACCAGCCTAGTCTCGCGCCGGCGGCGGTGCGAAGCCAGCCAGGCAGCCATGACTGAGTCGGCACCAGCTGCAGAAATAATGCAACACAGGGATTGGAGCTGAGCAGTAACACTGCAAGGCAAGGTTAAGGAAAAATTAAGCGGTGTGCTGGTGAGTGATTTTGGCGAAAAAAGGATTGGGAATTTTTTTTAAAAAAAAAATTACAACGGAGCTTACTGCCGGAAATGCGAGAGGAAGCTGCTATTTAGTGATGCGGTGAATAGCGGAGGGTTTGATTTATGCATATTTTGCATATTTTTGCATATTGCCCAAGTTTGGACTATTTATGAGATTTTTATTTGATTTATTGTCCCACAAAATGGAATAAGTTTTACTGATGATTCCAATAGGTTTTCAGATAATTTTATAGATTAGGGCACAATAATTCCACTGGATTTACAGTGATTAAATTAGTGTAGGGTATGAGGATCTTATTGGGCTCACAGTGTTTTGTATTGTTTGTTTTTTAGAATAGGGCATGATGATTCCACTGGATATACAGTAATACAAATTAGAGTAAGGCAAGAAGATTCCACTGGGTTTACAGTGATTTATTAGAATAGGGCACGGTGGTTCCGCTGGGTTTACAGTGATTTTTAGAGTAGGGCATGAGGATTCCACTGGGCTTACAGTGATAAATGGGGTGTGATGATTTAATTGATTTCAGAGTAAAAGAGATACATGGAAGAAGAGGGGAAAGGGGGTTTTGCTTATCCTTCTTTTTCCTCTTTTTTATTTCCTTTTTCTTTTCTTCTCTTCTTCTTTTTAATTTTTTTTATTTACTTACTAAAAGGAATTATTACTAATTGAGCAAATTGGGACATTTAGGATAAATTATTTGGATTTTTCTCCCATTTTGAATTGATATATGTTAGATACCTGTAACAGTTAGATAAAATTTAAGACTTACTTGTTATGATTGGGAATTCTGGTTTCTTTTTTTTCTTTTTTAAAGAGCGATTACAATAAAAATAATGGTAAGAAATATATATGAAATTGATATTAAGGATATATTGAGGAGATTGAAGCATGACGGCCTAAATGGTTAGATGTAATAAGAAAAGAAGCAGCTAAAAGAAATTGTATTAGTTAATAGCTTTTTAAATGCATTTAGGAAATTTGAATAATTATTTTTTATCCAGAAGTTAAAAGTACAGGAGGTAGCATTGGATGGATTATGAATACCCAATTTTAAAAAAATTATTATTATATTATATTTTAAGATTGATGGTATATTATATTTTAAGATTGATGGTACATGTGATTGGTGTGGAGAAACAATTTTTTAAAAAATCCTGAAAAGGAAAAAAGAAAGAAAGAAAGACCTAGTTGACTTACTAGGGAGATGTCATATGTGGGAACTCTACACATCGCATGCAGGTATTTTCTAAACAAGCATGAAACAGCAAGATGTTGATCAAAGAAACACGAAGAAAGCTAGAAACTGATACATTGTTTGGGTTTTTCTGTTCCAGACCTCCAAATTACTTGGCTTTTGGTGATGACGTTTGGAATACTTGGCTTAATGGTGGCGCTGTCTCTAGTCTTCTTTTCTAAACAACAAAAGTAAGCTTTCTGTAGATTTTCACCCCTAATCTACTCATCCATTTTCTATGGCTTTTCTGTTAAGACATTTTTGACAGGGTCAATTTATTTTGGCTCTCCCAGATACATTTTGTTATCTAATCAGGACAAAAGGATGTTCAGAAACTCTTTCCAGACAATTAGTTTTACAGCTGATGGTAAACTGTGGTCATGCAGGGATCAAAATAACCCTTACTGGAGATATTGGAATGGGAAACTATTGAAAACTGCAGGGATAGTTTCTAGCAGTCAAAAATGACTTAAAACACAACTTGAAGTGTGTATATGGCATATTTTCTAGTTTTTGTAAGTTTACCAAAATATGTGTAAATATTTCAATGTATCACTATTACACGTGTTTGACATTTACCTATACAGTAGTACCTCTAGATACGAGCTGCTCCACATGCGAGTATTCCAAGTTACGAGCCACGACGGGAGCGAAATTTCTGTTCCATACCCGAGCTCAAATTCGGGATACGAGCCGAGCTTCCACTAGGTGGCGCAAGAATCCTTGCTTCTGGTTATCTCGGCGGGGAAAAACAAAGTCTAAAGCCATCTGTTCCAGATACGAGTTGATCGACATACGAGCTCCATTTTGGAACGAATTAAACTCGTATCTAGAGGTACTACTTATGCAGTACTTGTGTTATGGCACACAGATTTCTCTTGGTTTGGGAGAAGCTGGCCTCTCCTCATTTCTAAGAGGTCTGTAAGAGGCATACATAAACATACCATCCCTGTCCTACTGCCCTATTGTCCTCTTTTATCGTTACTTTTTTACATATGTTATGTTTATGCAAACTACTACTATCCTATCCATGTTTTACAAATTAATTAATTAATTAATTAATTTTCAGACTACTTCATTTTCTTTAAGCCAAAGGCTTTTAATGAGGTTGAATAGGATGTCTCGCTGACAATCTGAAATGGCACAATGGTACATATTAGAGGTTCCAAAAAGGAAAAATATCCAACCGTAGTTTGGGATTTGGCAGGATTTGACAGCCGTCCTGCCAAAATAAGCAATTTTATTGTATTTTTCTTGATGCAGTTTAGAAGCCCTAGAACTTAAATGTCAATCTTTCTTTTTCAGGTTGAAAATACTGATATTTCCTCCTGTTCCAGTGCCCAAAATTAAAGGAATTGATCCAGACCTCTTAAAGGTAATGAGAAATTGTACAACATTTGTTGTACAAAATCAGTATACGTGAAGGTTTGTCTGCATAGAAGAGATGGATTAAATCAGAGGTGGGTTTCAGCAGGTTCTGACCAGTTCTGGAGAACCAGTAGTGGAAAGTTTGAATAATTTGGAGAATTGGTAAATGCCATCTCTGACTGGCCCTGCCCCGATCTATTCTCTGCCTCCCAAATCCCAGCTAATCGGGAGGAAATGGGGATTTAGCAGTATCCTTCCCCTGCCATGCCCACCAAGCCACGCCCACCAAACTACACCACGCCCCTCAAGCCATGCCTACAGAACCGATAGTTAAAAAAAAAATCCCATATAAATAATCTAAAATGGTCTATTATCTAAGGAAAAGTGCTGGACAATTTGTTGCACAAAAGTTTCTGTAATACATGTGTTCTTTCCCGGACCTACGCAGAGGAATCTACACACCAATATTTTAAATCACTCTTTATATGTATAAAGTCCCATTATACAATCCAGATTCATGCCTGTGAGTTCATTTTGGCAGCTTCTCAGTGAGAATAATTACAAGATAACAATATAGCTAAGCTGCTGCCAAAGATCAAAGCTAATTGTGAATTCCTTCATAAGATAAGGAGTCTCCAGTTTCACAGATTTATTTTTACAGCTTCTCAGCATCTCCGCAGACAGGGCACTTTTACTGCAAGGGTTTTAGCATGAAAATAACAGTTGGCTATCGCAAGCTGGCTGAAACCTCAAACATCATCTGGCTCCATTGTACAACATTGAAATTCCAACCCGAATTACTCATACTCCACCCTTAAATACCTATAGGGAGTGATCAACAATTCCCTAGAGTTACAAACTGCAAACTACTTCCTTTTCCCATACAAGTACTCTTGTCTTTTTCTTAATCTTCTAAAGCGGGCATCTAGCAAAGGCTCCTTATCTTCCTCCTCTAAGTCAGACTCTACTGTTATTGACATATCTGCCACCTCTGGTAGTCCTTCAGATTCATCGATGTGTATTTCTCCTTCACACTTACTTTCTGCATCAGCTGGCAGTACCACTGGCCCAAGGCACCAAGATGGGCCTGGCTCATCCTCCTCAGAATCTATCATTACCAGAGTTGGACGAGGAGTACTCACAACAACATGCTTACACCTTTACTCAAAACATTCCTTTTAGTTATGCATTGAGATTTACTTACTTACTTACTTACTTACTTACTTACTTATTTATTATGTATATTTATTATTGTTCAGGACTTCCAAAGATGCACCCAACTCTGTAATTGTATCCATCTACCTTGTAGCTTGTCTTTTTCCTTCCACCTTTCCGAGTATGATAGACTTCTCCAGAAATAAACGTTGCATGTACTGGAACTAAAATGATTCCCAAAATGAACATTTTGAGATTATTATTATTTTTAGTCATTACTTCTATCTTAATGCAGATTTTATTATTGGCATAGTATTAGCTACCAGCACCCTACAACCCAACTTTAATAATCCCAAGACAGAGTTTTGTTTTGTCTTTGGCTTGTAATAGCCAAAGGCTCAAAAGAGAACAGAACAGTAGGCAGTAGGCAAGGACAAATGCTATTTATGCTGATTCCCAAGTCTCCTTATCGGGGTAGTCTCCAGAAAAGCTAGTATTATTGGAAATCTCAGTAAAATGTCTGGTTTCTTCCGTCCTCTAGGTTCCATTCTGGGGTCATAATTTGCATGATTTTTAATTATATTTTAAAAAAATTAAAATATATTAAAAATTCTGTCTGAATTGAGTAAATACCTCTGCCATGCATATTGAATTCACATATGATTGGTTAAATTTCAGCAAAAATTGCTACTCTTTTGTTTTATTTTCAAACATTTGTTTTCAGAAAGGAAAACTGGATGAAGTTAATTCCATCTTAGCAAGTCATGGTAGCTACATGCCCCAGCTTTATGGAGATGACTCTTGGGTGGAATTTATTGAGCTGGATATAGATGACGTTGAAGATAGAACTGGAGGCTCAGATACTGATAGGCTCCTTGGTGATGTTCACATGAAGTCTCAGGGCTGCCTTGCAGTGAGGGATGATGATTCTGGACGGGCCAGCTGCTGCGAGCCTGATATCCCAGAGACTGATTTTAGTGCAAGTGATACATGCGATGGAACCTCTGACATTGATCAGTCCAAAAAGGTAAGTGATAAAGAAGAGGATCTCTTGTGCCTTGATCAAAAAGATAATGAGGAATCGATCCCAGGTCTTGATGATGCACCTGCCTGCCTGCCATCGAGTAATCCAACCAAAGAACAAGACTTAAAATCCCATGTTCCTGCCACTGAGATAACCAGCCCACTTCTCCAGACCCAGTTAAGCAATCAAAGTTCACTAGGAAACATTGACTTTTATGCACAAGTCAGCAACATTACACCAAGAGGAAGCGTTGTGCTATCCCCAGGACAAAAAATGAAGACAGAGAAAACACAAAGTAAAGGTCAGAGAGAACCTGTTGCACAGTGTCAACCAACCTTGGCCATGGACAATGCCTACTTCTGTGAATTGGATGTGAAAAAATGTGTCGCTGTGACACCCCCCAAAGAAGGTGAGCAAGAAGTTCAAGCCCAGAGCTTTTCTGAGGATGCTTACTTGACCACCGACAGCCTTGTCATCCATCCTGTGATCCCTGCTATGGTAGCAACGGCTGCAGAAGAAGCTTCTGAGATACCTGTGGCAGACTACACCTCTATTCATGTGGTACAGTCTCCACAAGGTCTTGTTCTCAACGCAACAGCTCTCCATGTGCCAGACAAAGAATTCATCATGTCTTCTGGCTATGTGAGCACAGAGCAACTTAACAAAATCTTGTCATAGGTTTCTTTTTCTTTTAAGTATGTAGGAAACTGTATCATCCCTAGCTTTATGAAGCTCAAAACACATATGGAGTTGGAGTTTTCCAATGCAGTACAGTGTTACAGAAAACGTCGGAAGCAAGGGTGGGTTCTAACTTACCTCACTGCCGGTTGGCTTCCTCCCACACCGCATGGCAAAAAAACAAAGCCGAAAAACAGATGGCGACCGCAGGCAGAGTGCCGGAACTTGACTTCTGCGCGTACTCAGAAAGGGGAAAAAAATTTACATTTTTTTTTAAAGATGGTGGTGCCCATGGATCGGGACTGAACTGTCCAGTTTGGTGATGTCATCATGACGTCACCAGTGAACCAGTCCCAACCGAGAAGAATCCAACCCTGGTCTGAGGTTTGCAGAGCATTTATTAACTATGATGTGAACGGGAAGGCCAATTCCCAAAAGGAATTCTGTGTTCCTATGCTTTAACCAGAGCCAAGGTGTCCAATAGTTTCAGATGGTTGGTGATGATGCAGTCCTTTCCACTTTCACCTGTGTTGTTGAATCAATCACAGTATTGCTTTTGTGTCTTGTAAATATTGTCTAACCAAATGTTGCTGGTGCTGATTCGGTAGCATGACTGTCCTTTGTTGTAGGTGTTGCTTTGGGGCTTCTCCCAAACACATTGGGTATCTGTGTCATGCGCTGTAAGTCATTTTTTCTTTAAAAAGCTAATAGCAAGTATGGAATTTTGTTGGTCCGCTTGAAGATTTTGAGATGTTTATACTGGGAATTGGAGCGTGAAAGATTAGATAAGAAGCAAAAAGAGTTTTGTTAATATAAAGCGTTATTATAGTTAATATAAATATAAATCTACTTTAATACTTCAGGTAAGCAAGCATGAATATTTTATACTTGGACTGCATACTGAGGTTTAATTATTACGATCGATGTATGGAATGTGTCTGCTGCAATCCGTATAGCAATTACCAAAAGAATAAGGAAAAATATTTTTATATCTCCATCGAATCTATAGAGAATTTTAAGTTACAGCACTTCTCGGGGTGGGTGGTGGAGGTTTGATCATTTCTTAAAAATACTATTCATATTTTTATCTTTTGTAGCAAACCAAAAATATGTACAACATTGAATATTTTTTTATTGGTAAAACCAATCTCTCATTACAATTTTATAGCAGTAAAGCTAAGATGGGTTTAGAATTTCAGGGCTTTATAGGAATACAATTAACTTTTTATGACTAAGTAGGCGATTTAATAGTGTTCTTTATAAGAAAGCGTTTACATCCCTTAAATTTTAAACAACAAACCTAATGTAGAGTCAAAGTTATTAGCATTTTAGATTTTGACTCCAATGAAAATACAAAATTCAATAGAACAGTATTATAAACAATATAACTTTTTTATTTAGGATAATCTGCTAATTGATACTGATGTAGGAAACTTTTAAAGAATTAGTGTGCTTAAAGCCTTACGTGTATCTGTTCCTTTCTCAAGGTACGCCTTAACATACTTTAATATTTTGTTTACATGAACTAGGTTTTAAATTCCAAGGCCTTTTCAAATATGCAGTCTGCTTGGGGGGTTTTCCTTGCTGTTTTCCAGACTGCTCTTATTACTCTCAGCCTTAGCCTGCCTGCAAGTAAACCATTCCTAAACGTCAGGCAAATGTCACACAAACTTCTCAGAGTTACTGATTTGAACTGGGAGTTTATGACCTGGGAATGGGAAGCCTTGTGCCATATAAAGGTTCCTTGTTTTGATTCAAAAAGCTTCTCCCTTTAGCCCTCTTATTCAACTTAGCTTCCCTGAGATCTTTAGCGCAGGTCTTTTACATTATCTATTGCCTGAGTCTATTTTTTAAAAAGATATCAGGGATCAATCCATGGACCCTCTGCACATAAAACATGTATTATATCACCGAGCCACTAATCCCTGACAGAAGCAAAAATGTGAATGGGGAAACATTGCAATGAATTCAGAGGTACTCCGAGATGATTACAGATTGTCCCCGTATGGAAACGGTGCAGATACTTTGCACTGATCGCAATAATGGGAACCAATAAAAAATAAAAACTTTGGGAAAGAGGGAGGAATGCATAGGATTTCCCTCTGAACTGGTCTTGAAGGGATTTAAATCTAGAAGACAAAACTTTCCTTTCCATTGCTGTTCCCTTTATGGGCCATTACAGTTAATGGCCATTAGATAAGCTGTGATAATAATGAAAGTAGTATGTAGATTACAACTGCCTTCTTGGAAATACATTGATATTATACCTGGGTGGCGGGTTTTATTTGTATTGTTTTGATTTGTTTTAAAGAAGTAAGGTGAAGTGATTGTTACGTGTAATTGCCATAGTCTTCAGTCTTAAAGACAAGTGTAATGCAATTGTTTCTGGTTTATTTAGAAATAAACCATAGTATGTGCGATCAGGCCAACTTCCATTTGGTGGGCCAACCAAATAACAGTGAAGTTTTCAAAAAGCTCACATAGGTCATCTAAATAAAGTTGCTTGGGATGACCACCACCGCAGAAAAAGAATGTAAGCTTCATTTATTTACATTTTTGAAAGATTGGCTCTTTTTTCCATATAGTTACTCATCACACTTAACTAATTGTCACTAGAAAAACTGGGAGTGGAAAAGAGGACGATGGGAAACATTACCAAGTTGTAGGAGATCCTGGCAGCAAAGAACAGCTAGAATGAAAACAATGACCATGCACCAGCTTCTCAGCTACGATGTTAATGCTGTGTTATATAAGTAGGTCTTGAGTAGAAATGCACATTTTAGCTGGACATTGCTTCATGTATAAGCATCTTAAAAGGAAAAAAAGTTGCTCAGAATCAAGTCAATGCTTCAGGAACAAAACTCTTCTGATATTCATTCTTTGGCTTGCATTTGGCTTCTGTATTTAAGATGTATTTGCAGCTGGAACCTTTAATTTTAAGCACTATTGCAATTAAAGTTATGTAAGCCGCTCTTAATGACAAGGGAAGTTAATGATACATTTCTCTTGATGTTTTTTTTTCCATCACCAAAAACTAGTTAAATACCTCAATCTCAGAATGTCCTTTGGTACTTTGCTGGTTATGTAAATCAATATAGCATAGTATGAAGATTTGTGTATTTCTGTTTTATGTATTTAACTTGCCTTATGTCAGTGTTCTGATTCCATCCTCAAAGTTTAAATAAATTTATTTTCTTTAATTCATCATGAAGTTGTTGCATGCTTTATTGCCAAACCCTTACAATGAAGGGGGAAAAAACCATTTCAAAAAAGATAGTTTACTATATTGTTAGTTGATGCCATTTTTACATGTTGTTTCTATGCGATATAAATGAAACCCTGATAAACACATGATTGTCAGCCGTAATTTTCACATATAATTTTTATTGCTGAGAATAAGGCAGTCGAATTCTGCTCATAAATGCCAGAGCAGGGTTCAAAGAATTATAGTCTCACTCATCTAGTTCAGGGGCCCTGATTTCTGTAGTTATAGACCTGGGGATGCCTTTTGAAAACTGAAAACGTTCTTTCACATCATTTTGTAAACCGTAAAATCCCACTGTTAACCAACCCCACCCCACCCCAAAAAAGTATGCAAAAGCCTCATCAACATTTGTGGTGTGGTCCTATGAAGTCTGCAGGTTTCTCAGAAATCACATCCTTGTCCATGAAAAGATTCCCCTCTGAGTTACAGAAGGTTAAGTTATCTCATGAACTGCTGCCTCCACTGGTGAAACACTATAAGACATATCAGGAGGACTATCTATGTAATGAACAAGGACTAACAAATGTAATGAACAAGGATTCTGTTGTGAGTGGTCCACGACTAGGTCAGTTAGTCACAGATTCTGAGGAGGATGAACCAGGTCTGTCTAGGTACCCTAGACCAGTGTACTTGACAACTGAGTAACATAGTGAGAGTGGGGGAGAGTTGGAACCTGAGAAACCCAAGGAACCTCCAGAGACTGTAGAATCCCCAAGGATGGTAATGTCTGAGTCAGAGGAGGAGGGAGACATGGGAGATCAGGAGCCCCTATTAGATGCCCAAGTCAGAAGGTCAAGAAGCAGACAGGAATATCTTTATGGGAAAAAGTTCAGAAGGTGAGTCTATAAAAAAGTCTAGACCCCTGGTTCTCAACGTGCCCATGATCCACAGGGGGGAGGCAATTCTATTTTTAATAGTTGCAATTTGAACCTTGTTTAAACCAAGTTAATGGCTTTTTTAGGCTTCCTCCATGAGTAGGAGTCCACTTTTTGAATAGTAAGACTTATATGTCATGGGGGCGGGGCCATGAGGATTTTAGAGATGCTTAGGTTGGGCATGGGCAAAAAAAAGATTGGGAACCACTGGTCTATACAGTTACATCTCTAGGAAACAGTTGACCATACCCAGACAGTATATAAAGGAGGATTTCTGGGTAAAGGGGTGTTCCAACGTTCATAATGATGGCAGTCCTAGATTTGAGGTTCCAGAAATGCCTCACTGGCAACTGCTATTATTCTTCTAAACTCATCGGGCAGAGATGCAGCTGTGTGAGCAAAACCTGGAGAATCGTAAGTGTGTATGTGTGACCGAAGAAACATTATCCCACTGAGGGATGTGTTAATTAGTTTGACACTTGGTGGTTGCCCAGACTTTTATCTCTTAACCAATTTAATATGGAAAGCTGCCAAGATGGACTGGAATGCCTGAATTTGCTTGTGTAAATCCTGCTTCTCATATAAAAGTGTTTTGCTTGAAATCTCAATGCGTGGATTCTCCCTTCATTCCAATCTGCCAGGCCAGAGTAGAACAGACTCCACATGGGAGTTCTAGAATCCTGATCGTCTCTAGAGCTGTTATTCCATCTGTTTCAAATATAAATTACTGAATAAATTTTAAAAATAAAAAAGAAATCTCCATAGGTATAAGACCAATGCAGATGAAAATTTATTACAAACACTACAGGATATATTTTGGTGTTTTTTGTGAACTTCTGGTTGTATCAATAGAAGAGAATGTATATGTAGCTCAGTGCTGAACTATCAAGCCCTTGATGGTCCTTGAACTTGGTTGTTTGCTCAGAGATGGTTCATCACATACCTAGATAAGGTCATCAATGCATGGATGATGTTACCTAGTCAGATAATGAAATGTCTGCAAGCAAGCAACCAAATACAGAGTGCTCCAAGGACACCACACTTCTTTTTGTGGCACATGTGAAAGCTAATTCCATGCCTCCAGAAAACATCACACAGAGTTCAGGGATTCTCTGAAGCACTTGAATGATGAACACTTTGGATTCATGATTCCTGAACAGTTTTAATAGGGCATTAGGGGACAAAACCCTAGATCAGTGATGGCGAACCTTTTTTCCCTCAGGTGCCAAAAGAGTGTGGGTGAGTGCTATTGCACATGTGCGAGTGCCCATACCCATAATTAAATGCTTGGGAAGGACGAAAACAGCTTCCCTCGCCCCCTGTAGGCTCTCTGGAGGCCAGAAATGACCTGTTTCTCAACTTCTGGTGGGCCTAGTAGGCTAGTGTTTCACTCTCCCCAGGCTTCCCTGGAGCTGGGGGAGGGTAAAAATGTCCCCCCCCCCCCATCCACCTGGAGGCTCTCTGCGAGCCAAAAATCAACTGGCCGGCACACATGCACGTTGCAGCTGAGCTAGGGCAACAGCTCAGGTAACAACAGATACGATTCCGTGTGCCACCTGTGGCACCTTTTCCATAGGTTCACAATCACTGCCTTGGATGATATGAGATCAAAGCCTAGAAAAAAGGAAGCTGAGTAAGATTTAATGAAAATTAGATTAATGCAGTAGGCAAAAAAACCCCTTCTCAAGTCATCATTTCAGTTGTGAGTAAATATATTCATTTCAAGGTTCTTATCTGATCAGTATCATGATACTTGCAAATAGATGGTTCCTAATTTAAAATTGGGTCCTCATCTATTAATAAGTTATGAAACACCAAACAGAATTTTTTCCTTCCCTCTATCGGAAAAGGTAGGAAGGAAAATGATTGTACTGCAAAAAGAAAACGATGAGAAGAGAGACTAAAACTGAAGTGTACACATGAAAGCTGTAATATAATAGCTTTTAGATTAATAAACATTAACAACATTTCAGAGGATCTGGCTTAAACCTCAACTGTATGGAACAAATTATCATATAATGAATAGCAAAAGTACAGTTTAAAAATTACTCTGATATTTTTAATTAGAATTTGGGAAAATATTTATCCATGTAAATATATTACTAATGCTTATGTGTAATAGAAGCATAGCCAGAGGTTTGTTACTTGAATTAGGACAGTAATTTATTTCTGTTTTGTCACTTGGAAACAGCCTAATCTTGAATTCCAGGTATATGAATGTCTTCCTTTCTGACAATAATCTTGAATCTAAATAAATTGATAGAACCCTCCAATTTCTGCTAAAGATGAAAAAAAAAGGTCTTCGTTGTTTTTGCTAAAATAGTTGTTTCTGTACAAATCAGGTACCAGTTTCTATCAATCTCTAGAGTTAAAACAGCAAGTAAACAGCCCATTTGGAATATCTAATCTCTGTGTTCTTTGTCATAAAAATCTCTGGTTAGCACTCATTAAATTTGTTCCCTAGAATTCATTAAATTAATCAACCCTGAACCTGAATCTAGGGAAGTTGCTTCTGGTATCGGTTAATATTTCCAAGTATTAAAACATAGCATTAATTTCTTAGGCTTGCAAATATGTATTGTGATGAGCAGTTAATGGCCTCTGATTTTTTTAAAAAGCAAACTATAAGGACTAGGGGACCATTTTTGTTGTAAACAATCATTGAACCAATAAATGGGTACTTTGGGAAGTAAATCTCCATCCACTCTTTCTCTTACAACTGATACTTCTTTCCTTCCTTTCAAATTTGTAGAAAATTCAAGCTTATTTCCTTCTTTTATCTCGCCTTTATTACTTATATAAATAACTCAAGGTGGCAAACACTGTGAGGTGAATTCGGCTGAAAGAGAGTGCCTGGCTCAAAGTCACCGAGCCGGCTTTTAAGGCAGGGTTAGAATTCACAGTCTACTTAGTGCCTTAACCACTAAACCAAACTTCACCTCTATTCACTCTTCTTGTGCTAAGAATGCAAAAAAACCAACAACTGCCAATTAGTCAGCTAACCCAAGGAGTAGTTTTGAGTATAGTTTTGAGCATAGAAAACTAAATCAGAGTCTGAGGCAAAGTACAGTACTGTATTTTTTGGAGTATAAGGCGCTGTCAAATAGCATCTGAGAAATAAGACATCAGAGTATAAGATGCACGTTAGTTTTTGGGGAGGAAAATAGAGAAAAGAATCTGCTTACCAGGTATTCATCCGGCTAGCATACCCTGGTTAGGGCTTTAAAAAAACTATTCGGAGAAAGTAACAATTAAAGAGCTTGCAAGCAGTAAGAGCTGGGAACATCATTAGCACCTGGAAAGAAACATTTGTTGCAGGTAGAGCAATGGAAAAAACCCTGCAAAAACTTAGGGCTTGGAAAACACTCTTCGCAGAGAGTAACAGTGAAAAAGCTTGCAAGTGGATAAGAGCTGGGAAATTTGTTAGCACCTGGTTAGGGCTAGAAAGAAATATTCGGAGCAAGTAGAGAATGAAAAAAAAAGACAGGGTTTGGAAAACGTTCTTCAAGCAGAGAGTAACAATGAAAGAGCTTGCAAGCTGGTAAGAGCTGGGAACATCATTAGCACCTGGCTAGGGCTGAAAAGAAACTTATTCGGAGCAAGTTAGAGCAATGAAAAAAACCTGCAAAGTCTTAGGGCTTGGAAAACATTCTTCACAGAGAAAAACAGTGAAAGAGCCTGCAAGGTAAGAGCTCGGAAGATAGGGCTGGGAAAAAAACACCTACGTTCAGAGTACAGTAGTACCTCTAGATACAAGTTTAATTCGTTCCAGAAGAGAGCTTGTATGTCGAACAACTCGTATCTGGAACAAATGGCTTTAGACTTTGTTTTTCCCCTCTGAGATAACCAGAAGCAAGGATTCTTGTGCCACCTAGTGGACGCTCGGCTCGTATCCCGAATTTGAGCTCGGTCTCGAAAAGAAATTTCTCTCCCCTCGTGGCTCGTATCTTGGAATACTCGCATGTGGAGCAGCTCGTATCTAGAGATACTACTGTATAAGACGCACCCAAATTATCAGCCATAAATGCATAAAATAAAATAAAATAAATAAAATCTGCCAATCCTAGGTCCTTGGGAAGTACTCAATAGGTGTCCCCAAAGAGCTTTTTCAGAAAGCAACTGGACTTTTTTCTCCTTGAAGACGCTTCACTTCTCATTCAAGAAACTTCTTCAGCTCTGACTCGATAGGTAGACAAAAATGCCAAATCCAGTTTGAATATTTGTCTGTGTGATGAACCAATAAGAAACAAATAAAAATACTGTAATAATAATCATAATCATAATATGTAAAATAATAAAATAAAAACAATAAAAATAAATAATAACGCTAATTAAAAAGAAAAAAACAAACAAAAACTCAAAGGAAAAATTCAATGGACCACTGGGTCTTTTTCTGTTTTCAGTTTTCTGTTTCTATATTAATAATGGTTGCATAACCACCACAATTGGTTTTTGGTGTTTAGAATCCTGTGTTATCTAATTTATGGATCATATGGTTAATACATGCAGTTAACACTTTTTGAAAAATTAGCACTTGAACTTGGAGCCTTGGTCTTTGCCCTAAAATCCATTAATAAATACGTCTTCCTCTACTCAAATATAGACACATTATCTTCATCTAACAGTGCTCCTGGATTTTTAATAGCTGCACAGCTGGTAGACCTCTAACAGAAAGTTTCCCACAATCTGGAAATATTATAATTCTGCAAGGAGAAGAAATGAAAACCAATTATATAAATTAATCATTTTAATTAATATAGGTTTCTGGCCAGAACCTTCCCTTGACTATACACTATCTTTTTCTTCCAAAAGAGAAATAGGGAATTTTTTTTGGTAATATTTGTTTTGCTTGTTACTTGACTTACGTCGCCTTCTCTGCATGAGCACAAGTTTGTTTTCAGAGAAGACTCAGTTTACTTAATTACCCTAAGAAAACTGCAGAAGGATCCACTATGTGGGTCATTCAATCATTGGGACAGCATAGGGAGAACGAAGTGTATGTGTGTGTCCCCCATTCTGGATGATGAGTGGTATGTTCCATAAATAGGTGTCCTAGGCTGGAAATTTCCCCACAGTTCAGTTTCAGGGTAGTTTCTTTCTCTGGTTTGTGTGATTAAGCCCAACGGCCTTCAGAGCCTCCTGGCTTCACTGTTAATGTACACAGGTCCTCACTGGGCATCCTATGGCTCATATTATCAACTTAGTTTCCCTTCATTTCCAATATATATTCAGATATTTTCCTTCAGAGATGGGCTTGCCAACTAATTGACCTGCTCTTCTGTCTTCAAGAGATATTTTACTAATAAAAAATACCAGCAGGGACAAGGCATAACTTCTTTATTTACAAATGAAATTAAACATAATCTCCAACCATTTTTTCAGGGATAAGTACAAAAAATAGTGATGCATCCAGAGACATATATCTGTCTTTCTCTCATAGAATTATCACTCGCACCCGCCATTTTTCCCTCAGCTTAAGTGCAACTTAATTTTAAAACAATAACTTTGAAGTGACACATCATTTTTCCAAGATACATAGCAATTTGTTATATAATCCTGCTAGACATTTTTGTACCTCTTATTGTTTTAATTTTAACAACTTTTATAATTTATAGTTTATTGTTTATTGTTTATTATTATTATTAATTAGATTTGTATGCCGCCCTTCTCCGAAGACTCAGGCCGGCTCCCAACAATTTATTAATACTGTAGATTTATAACCTGCTTTCAAGGCTTTCAAGGCCTAGAATATTTAGAAAGCAGCTCACAGGAGAGAAAAAAGCAATGTGTACATCATATTATATAAATGCTATTCAAGAAATGTAATAATTTGCCAATGTTGACTAAATGCTAGATAGGGATTTGGAAGCTTCTCTGCAACAGCCTAGCCTGCACTTAAAAGATAAGAATGGCACAATACATTGCAATCTATAATGTTATACACACAAAAGAATAACAGATAAATTTAGGGAAACAAACTGCCATTTTTTTGGTTCTCTAAAGGCAAAATTATTACTGACTGAAAATGTTATTTACAACTGTCCAAATTTCAGTTACTTTAAAAAAAACAGACTTTTTAAAAGTAGTCATAGCCAAATCAGAGAAAATATCAATGATTAAAGCAGCATTGCATTTTAATATTTTCTGCATGGGAAAGCTCTTCCCACAAATAATTATCTTGACTATACAAATTATTGTGGAACTAGTACATATTGTGTTTAAACAACATCTTTCAACAAACTGAGGAACAGCACTTTTTTTTAGCATGATAAGACAGACTTGACAAGTAACATAAGTAGAGTTGCTTCAATAATGAGAAGTATGGCATATAAATTTAATAAATAAAAATACACTGATGAATTTATAACTGGGAAGAGCTTAAAATACCAACGGTGTATAAGCAAACTGAAATTATGCAAACAGGGCTATTTAACTCAAAGATGACATTTTAATAATTTTGAAATAGTAATATTCTTGATGTTGATACTTGAGTCTACCACAGAAATCTTAAACATGCTTACAATATCACAATACATATTGTTAGCATATTTAAGCATTTAACATTAAGCATTGCTGAATAGAGTTCATGGCCTTGTGTACAAAAATGGCTGTAACATTTGTGCATGCAGATAGCAGAATGCAGGCACTGCTAAATGTTTTAAATGTTAACTATGGTACTGCTTATCATGTTAAAAAAATGCTATTTCTCCCAATGGGAAATTGCTTCTCACATGGCAAAGGAGTAGACCATTATGCTTAAGATAACTAAATTGCATATTTTTCTTTGATATACAGCAAACTGGGAAGCAGTCTTGCAACATGAAGAAAACTAGTGTGGTGAATCTTGACAAACTTTTAGAGGACTTCTCACACATAGAAATGGTAAATGATCAAACAGAAAAACAATAATATAACCCAAATTCTTAAATGTTTCCCTAGAAAGTTAGCAACTCATTATGAGTCATTTTGGATAGCAAGATGGGTGGCATATAAATTAAATATATAAATATTTTCTTTCACTATGCCTTTGAAGTCTCTTTCTTTAGGGGTCTGATTATGCAGTGGAATAAAACTTTTGGTAATTAAACGTGAAAAATGAAGTAGAAAGGGTTTGTATAACTTCTGATCTCATTTAGGAAATTCAGCTCAAGTCAATTAAGTTTTCAATTGGAAATGCTTTTTAATTTAAAGTAGAGACAGGTAGTGATTTCCACGGCGTGTGTCATAGAATGAATCTAATTGTTTTCTCTCCACATTATGGGGCTATTTTTCCACTTACCTTTTTAATATAATGAGTAAATCTTAAGGGAGGGGAACGGTAGGTAAATAGAAAATTTAGCTTCATAAGAGATTCTTGGACTCCATTTTTCCAAAAATAATCTCTGGAAAAGAGCTAACAAAAACCCTTTCCTGACTCCCAATAATCAGATAACAAATTTTATTAGTGTTTTATTCAGTCAGTATTCAGTTTCATAATGACTATGAAATCAGTCCCTTTAAATTCACCCTTTCTCTGTGAAACACATCCAAGATCATTCTGCTTCTTTTTAAGGGTCATGCTTTCAGATTTCTAATGCTTGACTGAATATTGGCAAACATTCAACATGTATTTTTTTTAAAAAGATTTTCTGTCAGAATAATTGAGCTGGGAAGGATACTTCAAACAAAAGGTTTCATTTGGATTTCAAATAATTTCCTACAGAAAATATCAAACCTTCATGGAAAAAATCATCTTCTGAATCTTGAGTTGGACAAAACAAATAAATTGTTGACAATTAGCCAGTCAAGAGAAGAAATGACTAAACATGGTAAGCATTCATTTTCTTGGTGGTGTTTACCACCGGACATGTGTTGGAACCCATAAAATGTGCATGTGGATACTATCTTTGTGTAATGAAGGCAGTTCATCAGCAGAACGGCCTCTATACCAGTGATGATGAACCTTTTTTCCCTCAGTTACCGAAAGCGTGCGCATGCACGAGTGCCCACACCCATAATTAAATGCCTAGGGAGGGCGGAAACAGCTTTACCCGGCCCCCAGAAGCCCTCTGGAGGCTGAAAATGGCCTGTTTCCCAACTTCTGGTGGGCCCAGTAGGCTCGTGTTTCACCCTCCCCAGGCTCCAAAAGCTTCCCTGGACCCAGAGAAGGGTAAAAACTCCCTCCCTGATCCACCCAGAGGCTTGCTGGAAGCCAAAAGTGCCCTCCCAGAGCCTCTGTGCAAGTCAAAAATCAGCTGGCCAGCACACACATTAACATTGGAGATGAGCTAGGGCAAAAGCTCGTGTGCCAGCAGATATGGCTCTACTTGCCACCTGTGGTATCCATGCCATAGGTTCACTATCACTGCTCTATACTCTGGATAGTATCAATGAACTTTGTTATTGCACCAGTGCCAAAAGAGATGGCATTCAAAGCACAGTGATGGCGAATAATTACGTTTGGGCAGTTGCAGCCAGGCCTCTCAAAACTTGGCCCGTTTCCACTGCAGCCAGGAAGTCTTTCCTGAAGGCCTGTGTAGCCAATAATTATCAGTTGTCTTTTCTAAAGGCCCTTCCTGAAGGCCTCTGCAGCCGATAACAGAGGTCTAGATTTATCCATAGCTCTGTTATCGGCTACAAGACCTTCAGGAAAGCCTTCCCAGCTGCAGAGGAAATGGGACGAGGTGTGCGAGGCCTGGTTGCAACTGTTTGAAGGTTAAGTAGGGCAGCTCCACTTTAAACTTCCTATTGGGCCCTTGGGCCATTTTTCACCATCCCCAGACTTCAAGAGGTTTTCCTGAACCCTAGGGAGAGCAAAAAACAGCTCAACAGGCCTATTGGAAATCCAGAGGCTTCAGTGAGGCCTGTGCACATGCACAAGTGGGGTGCATGTGCGAGGCATTGCACTATGGGTGTGGATACTCATATGCATGCTATCACGCACATGCACCTTTTGGTACCCGAGCCAAAAAAGGGTCGCCATCACTGGCACAGAGCTTTTGCAGTGGGAAGAGCACTTCCCTAAACATTTTTATTATTTAAAATTAGAAGCAATTGGATGTTTTGGGCAGTGGAGTTCACTGCCACTTTAGAATGGCTCTGGATA
Organism: Erythrolamprus reginae; assembly: GCF_031021105.1. Taxonomy (NCBI): domain Eukaryota; kingdom Metazoa; phylum Chordata; class Lepidosauria; order Squamata; family Dipsadidae; genus Erythrolamprus; species Erythrolamprus reginae. Next base: position 328,784,158 of record NC_091951.1, on the reverse strand, counting down.
TTGATAGCTGGCCCCATTTGCAGAATTAATCACTGTTTTAGAATTGCCAGAATTGAGAGGTTGAAAGTGCCTTTCTTTTTAGTCATGATTTTAACTTCTCATAATAATGTTTGCTTGAATTTGCATTATTTTCCCAGCTGTTAAATGGCACTGTATTTGAATGTGCATGCGTGCTTGTGAGAGAGAGAGATTTTGGGGTTTAATGTTTTTCTTGAGAAACTTTTTTAAAGATAGTTAAAATTACAGAATTATTTAAACTCCTCCTTGCTAATTATATAATTAAATAAATCATTCTTGTTTGTGTTAGGATAATATACATTTTACCCAGTGAAGGGCTGCAAACATTTTTACTACCACACTGGGCATGGCTCATTTTATGGGTGTGGCTTGCCGGCCATGTGACCAGGTGGGAGTGGCTTGATGATCATGCGATCAGGGGGGTGGCCTAAAAGTCATGTGACTGGCTTAAAGGTGGCCAACTTGATGTCACTCGCATCAAGAGTTTGGGTTAGGGTTAGGGTACCTGGCCGGGATCCTGAATAGCCGGCCGGCACCTCCTGACACCTCCACCTCCAATGCTTCGCCTCCTGCCAGGCAAGAGGGCTCGGGAGGCAGGTTCTGCCAGCCGGCTATTCAGGATCCCGGCCGGAAGCTTCAAGTAGGCGATGGCTGGGAGGGCGGAAAGCACTCGGAGACTCAAGCCAGAGCCCTCCCCGTCTCCCCCTCCTGCCCACCGCTCGCTTGAAGCCTGCTGGGCCAGAGGGGTTCGGGTTCGCCCAACACTAAAGGTAAGCCCAAGGCTGAGGAAGGAGCAGAAACACTAAAATATTTAATTGAAAGTTCAAACATATGATACTTTTTCCTTATTAGAAATTGTTAGGCATTTCTGGATCTCTCCAGAATGGGAAAATATAATATGGCTTTAAATTTTCCACATTTGTATTCCCTGAACTCTTAAGAAGCAATATTTCACATTTTAATTTTAAAATTAATGTTATGAGTAAGTGGTCTGAAAATGAAGGATACCAGAGGTCCATCTTGTGGCCACTATTTGCAATTGCAGGATAGTTGGAATATGACAATACAGTACTGTACAGTACATTTAAAAAATAGATTTATTGAACAGTTTTCTTTTTAAAAAACAACATATAAAACAACTAAAAATACAAAAAATAAGAATAAAAATAATAAAAAACAACAACAAAACAATACATAGTATTTAAGATCATTTTACAGCTTTCCATATCAACATACATAATTTGCTTTTGTACTTCTCTATTATATATTACCTTTCTATTCGTTTACTTCTCAATATCAATATTACAATAACCTTGTAGTGATATATATTTTAACAATAAATGCCACCTATAAAACATTTTGTAAAGGTTTCCTTTGTATGCCACCTGTTTAAATTTATAGTTCTTTTCCCAAAGTTTGTGCCATTGTTCTAATTCTATATTATGCCAAAGTTTCTAGCCCAACTAATCATTGTTTCTTTTATCGCCTCTTCCTCCATTTTATATCTTAGCAAAAAGTTATATAGTTTTGTAATCACTTTTTTTTCTGTTTCTAATAAAATTAATTCCAGTTGTTTCACATGTATGCCATATTGTTCTTGATCTTTTTTGTATCTTATTTGAATTTTTAAGTACAATTGCTGATTCTTAAATAAGCAAACTTAAATTTAAAAAATGATAGTTCAAATATCAAATTTGGGTTTTCTTTCATTATATCCATTTTGGAAGCATGTATGCCTTCTTGTAATAATTTCAAAATGTTAGTGTAATTATCAAAATAATAATAACTTTAAAAATAAATGTATTAATTTCTTTTCTTCTTTTCTTTTTAAAAGACTGTGCTACATTCCAGAATGTGATTAAAGGTCTTCAACAAACTGTAGAGGACCAATATAATTTGAGAGGTAAAGAAGGGTAATGTGATTTCATATAACATTATTTTTCTTGGTTGAGAGAAAGATCCTGTACAGGTAGTCTTTGACTTAAAAACATTTATTTAACGACAGATCAAAGTTATAATGAACTTGGAAAAAATGATTGACAAACTGTGGTCACCGTTAAAACCATCATAACACCCCCAGAGTCACATGATCAGAATTTGTGTGCTTAGTAACAGGCTATATTTACAAACAGTTGCCGCACCATATGCTTATATGTTCATAACTTGTGAGCTTTTTTATCTGTTTCCAGCAAAAAAGCCTACTGGGGAAGCTTCAATTAATAACCCTATAATCCCTTGTGGGGTGCAGTCTGAGCAACTGAATGGAGCTAGCAGAGTGTTATAATGGCCAGATGCCTCTCTTATCACCAGTGCAGAGTTTTATTCAGCAGATATTTTCACAGTGTGACCAGAAAGAAATATCTGCCTCAGCCTAGAATTGAACTCACAGCCATCTGCTTGTGAGGGTAAGAGATCTATCTCTAGGCTACTGTACCACTCTCTTGATTAGTTTAATGGCTGCTGTAAAAATGGTCATAAAATTTCATTCAGTTTCATGGTGATTCTACTTAGGACTGAAATGACTTGTGATAGCAATTCTGGTCACAACTGTCGTCATCAGGACTTTCTATAGAGCCAGAAGAATTTATACCTGACCCTTGAAGAAAAAAACACAAGCCATGCACAAACAGTATAGCACAGGCAACATGTTTTTCACAAGAAGCAATTTTTTTATCTTAACCATCCTTCATAGGGTAAGCTGTTCCTTAAATATAGCAACAACAACAAAACAAAAACAACAACAGAGTTGGAAGGGACCTTGAAGGTCTTTTATTTGAACCCTCTGCTTAGGCAGGAAACCCTACATTACTTCAGACAAATGGTTATCCAACATCTTCTTTAAAACTTCACAATTTCTGTAGGCAAGCTGTTTCCACTGGCTAATTGTTCTAACTGTCAGGAAATTTTTCCTTAGTTTTAAGTTACTTCTCTCTTTGTTTAGTTTCCACCCATTGCTTCTTGTTCTACCCTCAGATAGAATCATTGATTGCCACTTTCTGATTTACAGCTCCTCCATATAATTCCTTCAGAATTATATTCCATAAAAACAGATTAAGATATTATTCTTTTATGGCAGTACTAATCAATTTTGTCAGCATATCCAGTTGGGGGAGAATATGAGAATGAAAAGATTCAGGATTTTTTTAAAGTCCTTTTCTCCTTTTGTTTCCTTATACAAGAACCCCTTAATTTAGATGGCCTTGCAGTTTTAAATCAGCGATGTTCAAGTCAAGGATCCTTACTATTTTTAAGAGTTTAGAATAGGTGGGAATTTATCACTCTTATTTTATCCTTACATAGATGAAAATGAGAAGCTCAAAAACACAATCCAGACTTTAGAAGAGAAATGGAAGATTAATGAAAAGGTAGGAGCGCTGTTTTCAGAACCTCTTGTTTTTTATTTCTAAGGAGTCTTTAGATGTTTTTTCTGATTTTTATAGTAATCATTATTATCTTCCCTACTGTTCCTTAATGACTTAAATACAAGCATATTATAATGTTGGGTTAAAATTCACTGTCTTATTTGCAGCTCACAGTAATAATAATAACAATGACAATAGCCAGCCTTATGTCCTGGTAATTTTATATTTGCTCCTGACAAATAGGAGTATTACCTGGGATGGAACAATTATTTAGAAGGGCATAAGAGCAACAATACTACATTTGAAATTGGTATAATGTCCATGTTACATTTTATGCCATTTAAGGCAATTATGAATTGTATAAATTCAAACATCTTTATTGTTTAGAAACAACAAAGCATAATGTTTGAATGCAAATCTATGTCCAATTTCCAAGAGAGAGAGAGAGAGAGAGAGAGAGAGAGAGAGAGAGAGAGAGAGAGAGAGAGAGAGAGAGAGAGAGAGAGAGAGAGAGAGAGCATTTAGACTAAGGCCGCAAACTGTTCATAACTGATAAAGGAGAAACAAGAGTTGCTTCTCTACAACAATTTGCATTTGTTTTTAATACAGTCAGACAAATGCATTCATTCCTGTTGATGCCACTACAAAAGGATTTATCCCAGCTCTTTGGACTGTAAAGCCCTGAAGCCCAGTAATTCAAATCAAATATTTGAGTCACTAATTCCTATTCAGCAGGGAGTCAGTGAATTGCAAAGTGGCACCCTGCTACTTGTCTTTCTTGAGCAACATCCTCATGGAAGGGAAGGGTTTCTAAATTGATTTAGTTTTGTATGGAGTGAGAGGATTTTGTTGTTTTTGCCTGGTCTCTCTTGAAGAAAATGGAATTTTAAAAAGACATTGAGCGCTTCCTTCTATCTAAGTTAAAATGGTATCCAATAATACAAGCATGATACTGCTTAATAGGGCTATTCTCTTTACAAACTGGAGGGCATGTTAAGGACAAGGATTGGTAAATTCTTTTGGGTTAATTCTTCTCCTGCCAGACCTCATCAGCTAACTAGCTTGTCATTCTCAACATGGCATCGGGAGGGGGAGGCAGGTTTTGACAGACAGCTAGACCCCTATACCCTATGTAAAAAAGAAGCCCAAATCACAGCTGATTGGAGGATTGCACTGCGAACCAACAAAGAAAATTAGCTCTTTGTCTTCATCCATCCCTCCTCAGAGGTGGGTTCCTGCCAGTTCGGACAGGTTTTCCCTCCACTCACTGAACCGGCAGCAATGTCCGATTGGCCATAACCCCAAATTGGCTCTCTCAGCAGCATCGTAGGTGCTGCCATTTGGTTTTTTGCTTCTGTGCATGTGCAGAAGCTGGGTTAGCAGCACTGTGCATACATGCCCACATGGTGGGGGATGAAAAGACTCTGCAGCGATGTAAGTTAGAACCCTTTGATACATATATATCCGCCCAGAGTCCTTTGGGACTGGGGCGGCATATAAGTCTAAATAATTAATTAATTAATAAACCCACCCCTGCCCTCAATCCACCATCATTCTCCAATGCACTTGCAAGGAGAGTCCAGGATGGGTAATTCTTCAGTCTGATTGGTAGGGACTGAGTTTAATTTAAATATTAGGCAGGTGCCGCCCCCTTAGCCCTCCAGTCTAAAAAACTCAGTCGCAGTAAAGGGACTTAGAGTTTCTTGCTCTGCCCATTGAATTGGGGTTTGAGCAGTTAGGCATTAGGTTTATTACTGATTGTTAACTTAATTATTAATTAATTAATTAATTAAATTTGATTATAATTAATAATTGTTGTTTTTCGTAACTAACTTGCCTTCCTTTGGTTTATGTTTTTCCTCAGGTGCAGCTGGGGGATGACTCCTCAGGCAGCTCTGGTTTCAGATCTCCCGTGGGTCTAAACCAGTGGACTGCAGCTCCTCCATTCATTTGAAGGATCCACACAAGGGCCGGTAGTGTGGATTCAGGAGTGAGCACCCGGGGAAACTACCTCCGAGGTAGACTCCGGAGGAGAGGAGACGGTTGACGCTGCGGGGGGGGTCCGCCCTTCCCCGTGGCGAATATACCGAGGGGGACTGGACGCCAGGGGTCCTTAGCCGGGCCTCGGATGACGACGGCGCCCCCCCCCGGCGCCTCCGCTCGGAATCGGGCTGGTGCCTTATTCAAAGAGAGGCGGGAACTGAGGAGGCGTTCCTGCCCATTGCCTTGACAGCCGGCGGCCATGTTGTAGAAAAGCCGGCATCGGAGGTTTTCGCGCCCAAGCTCTGGGCGCTACCATGGTAACCGGCCGGCGGCGGCCATTTTTAATGAGCTGCCTGACAGCGGGGCGGGGCTTAAATGGCCTGATTTCCCGCTCTAACTAACAGAGCTTTCGGCGTTACCATGGAAACCGGCCGGCGGCCATGTTTAATGAGCTGCCTGACAGCGGGGAGGGGCTTCAATGGCCTGATTTCCCGCTCTAACTGACAGAGCTGGAACCTGCCTTTGCCTTGAGGTTATACCGGCTCTGTCAATCTTCACTTTGCGGATAGTATGGCAGATCAGAGGGAGACAGCAGCCCAGCTGGTGGAGGAAGCCTTGACAGGGCCTAGCACTCCGAAGGAGAAGCCCCAGAAGACTAAGACCTCTCAAGGGGCTTCTCTGAGGGAGGCAGAGAAGCGCATCCGAGCACTGGAAAAGCAATTGGAGGCTTCCCAGAAGGTAATGGCCTCTGCTACTTCTGTCAATCAGCCCAGCCCGTCGATGGCCTCTCCCATGTTCCTGCAAGGGGTGGTAGGCACAGCAACGGAGAGAGATTGGTCTCCAGAGAGGGTGAGGCTGCCAACACCCACACCCAGGGCTGAGAGACAATGGACTGCAGGGCTGTCTGCCTATCCAGCCTTTCCATCAGCCCAGTCTGGTCAGACTGCCACTTTCACACCTACATTTGCAGGCCTGCGCAATTCCAATGACGCCTGGCAGAGTATGCCACAGACTTTGCAGGATCTCATTGCCACCGCTTATACTCAAGGGGTGGCCATTGGGGCTCAGCAGCAGCAGCAGGCTCCCATGGGACTCCCTCCACAGAGGTCTAGAGACCCATGGACTGCCCCTGTCACCTTTTCCATGGAAGGATCGATGGATGAGGAGCGGTCATCTAGAGGTGATTTCAGTGGGGCTGAAGATGAACTGTCAGGTGATGACCAGCCCCCTGAACCACCCAGTTTTCCGGGACTCTTCAAGTCGTCACTTTTTAGGGTCCTTCTGAATAAAGCCAAGATGACCATTGAGCAGGCAGGTGAAGGAGAGCAGCCAGCGGTGACGGACTCGGCCCAGCCTGCTGGGGGCTTATTTGTTTTCCCCAAGCAGGAAACGGTCCACATTCCGTCTTCCCACCTGTTCAGGGAGACAATCCAGCGCCCATGGGAGAACCCAGCCGCCGCCCAGGGACCGTCTAACCTGGATCGCAGGTTCTATACGTTTGATCAGGTGATGGAGGAACTGCTGGAATTCCCAGTGGTGGATAAACCAGTTACGAGCCTGGTGTCCAATGCCCTCGTTCCCTCAGAGTCTCAAGAGGGTCTGAGAGCAGAGGACAAGAGGGCGGAAAATGTGGTACGCAGGACTCACCAGATGGCGGCCTGGGCTCTTCGAGCCGCTTCAGCAGCATCGTTCTTCAACAGAGCCATGATGCTCTGGATCCAGGAGCTGCAATCCAGGGTCAATCCGGAAGATAGTAGACTCCGCCAGGACCTCAACAAACTCCTGGTGGCCACGGAGTTTTCGGCGGACGCCACGGTCAACGCTGCTAAATTTGCTTCCCGGGCAATGGCCTCATCAGTCGCCTCCCGTAGGCTCATTTGGCTCAGGAGCTGGCAGGCGGACGTTAAGTCCAAATGGAGCCTGGCATCTGCCCCTTTCAAAGGCAAGAAGCTGTTTGGCGAGGTACTGGACGATGTCCTCATTGAGGATAAAGATAAGAAAAAGGTCATGCCTAAGGCGAGCAGGAAGCAGGATAGGAGATTCACTCCCTATCAACGGAGACAGCCCTTTCGGTCTGAGCCCTCCTCGATGGGCACCCAGGCGTCGAGGCCATATTTCCAGGGCTCCTTTGGCCAGGGGTCCTTTCGGGCGGACAGATCCTTCCAAGCTGACAGGAACAGATCTTATCAAGGCCGCCGCCCCTTTAGAGGCGGAAGCAGAGGCTTCAAGAAGGCGAAGTGACTCCGTGCTCAGCAGCTGTCTGGGCGGAAGACTGATGTCCTTCCATGCAGCATGGGAAGCGACGTCCTCAGACCCCTGGGCGGTTTCCACTGTTGCCCAAGGCCTGAGGATAGAATTCTTCTGCCCTCCACCACACAGGTTTCTCCCGTGTCAAGTGCCATCAGATGGGGAGAGAAGAAGACTCCTATACAAAGAAGTCGAGCACTTACTGGACATTGGAGCGATAGAGGAGGTTCCCTTGTCACAACAAGGCAGGGGCTTCTACTCGGCGATCTTTCTCATTCCCAAGTCGTCGGGGGGAGTGCGGCTGATTCTGAACCTGAGGCACTTGAACCTCTATGTCAAATACAGGAGGTTCAAGATGCACTCTCTCAGGTCAATACTGGCAGCCATCCGCCACAGGGATCTCATGTCCTCCATAGACCTGAAGGAGGCATATCTCCATGTCCCGATATTTCCTCCTCACAGACAATTTCTCAGATTCTGCATCGCCGGAGCACATTTCTAGTACAGGGCAATGCCCTTTGGCCTATCCTCGGCCCCAAGGGCATTTACGAAGTTGCTGGATGTCCTTACGGCGCACCTCAGATGTCAGTCGGTACGCCTCATGGCGTATTTGGACGACATCGTGATTTTGTCCAGAACGTGGGATCAGGCTCTCAAGGACTTACATTTGACCATCCAGACCCTTCAAGACCCTGGCTTTTCCATAAACTGGGACAAAAGCCACCTGCATCCCACGACCCGGCTGGCCCACTTGGGGACAACGATAGATTCCAGGCTGGGCGAAGTGTTTCTGTCCCGGGACAGACAGTCTACCATCAGGAAGCTAGTGAGAGAGTTGCACCTCCAGCAGTACCCAAGTCTGCTATTCCTGTCCAAGCTCCTGGGAACTCTAGTGTCATGCATTGGCATTCTGCCGTGGGCAAGGTTCCACCTTCGACCATTACAGTGGTTCCTTCTCCCTTTTCAAAAGCAGAAATCGAGCCACTCTCGCAGAAGGGTTTTCCTCAATGCCAGGGTTCGCAGATCTCTCAGCTGGTGGGTGTCTCCGGCCTTGAGCAGCGGTTCCTCCTTTCTGGGAAAGGAATTCCTCACGGTGACGACCGATGCAAGTCTGCGGGGGTGGGGAGCACATCTTTCCTCACAAATAGCCCAAGGCCTGTGGTCACAGCAGGACCTTTGCAACGTCAACATAAACTTCTTGGAACTGAAGGCAGTGTCACTGGCCCTCCACAGCTTTGCTCACCTGGTGAAGGATCAGCACGTATTGATTATGACCGACAACGTAGCCACGCGTTCCCACATCAACAGACAGGGGGGAACAAGGTCACGGAGGCTGATGGCAGAGGCGGAGTCTCTTTTCAGGTGGGTGGAGACCAATCTGGCATCGCTTTCAGCGGAACACATCTCCGGGGTGGAGAACGTTTGTGCAGACTGGCTCAGCAGGGAGACACTAGATCCAGGGGAATGGCAACTGGAACCCGGGATCTTCCAGGAGATCACCAGGAGGTTTGGGGTGCCGGTTATGGATTTGTTTGCAACGTGTCTCAACTCCCAGCTTCCCCGCTTCTTCTCCCGATTTCCATCCCCAGGAGCGGAAGGGGTGGATGCTCTGCGCCTCAGATGGCCTCCGGGTCTTTTATATGCGTTTCCACCGGTTTCCATCATTCCCAGAGTCATTCGAAAAATATTGCAGGAGCAAGCAGAGGTGCTGTTACTGGCCCCCTTTTGGCCCCGTCGGATCTGGTTCGCAGACCTGATGCAACTCTCAATTGCTCCGTCATGGCGGATTCCGGACCACCGGATCTCTCTCTTCCAGGTGACCATGTCACACCCGGAGCCTCAGTGGTGGCAGCTGACCGTGTGGCGCTTGAGCGGGAACGGCTGAGGAGTCACGCTCTGCCAGACACGGTTATTGATACCATACAGGCTGCCCATAGGCCTTCTACCAGGAGGATCTACCAGGCCACTTGGGAGGCTTTTTCTAAGTTCTGTGCACAACGACAGGTTGAGCCTCAGGTAGCTTCTCCTCCTATGGTCCTGACATACCTGCAGGCCGGTCTGGACAAGGGCCTCGCCCCGAATACTCTTCGTCGGCATGTGGCTGCTTTATCCAGCATCATTACAATGGACAGTCATCGCCCCTTGAACAAACATCCATGGATAAGAGACTTCCTGAGAGGGGCGGCTAATCTTAAACCGCCAGTCATTCATCGATTCCCGTCATGGGACCTGTCCTTGGTGCTTCACTCCATCACAGCCCCTCCATTTGAGCCTCTACGACAGGTTTCTGTACGGCTGTTGACTCTTAAGACTGCCTTTCTGATAGCTATTACGTCTGCCAGGAGGGTCTCAGAGATTTCGGCTTTGTCTACAAGACCGGACTTATGTCGCTTTCATCCGGACAGAGTGGTCCTTAGGCTGGACCCGGCTTTCCTGCCTAAGGTGAATACCACTTTTCACAGGGCACAAGACATCGTGCTGCCGGATTTTTGTACCCATGGAACTCACCCCTTAGAGTTGAGATGGCACAAGCTGGACGTGAGGAGAGCCCTTAAAATCTACATTCGCAGGACTCAGGCCTTTAGAGCTTCAGAAGCCTTGTTTGTGTCTTTTTCATCAAGATCTATGGGGTCCAGAGTTTCCTCCCAGACCATCAGCCGTTGGCTCCGTGACTGTATCTCGGAGGCCTACAGGGCTAGAGGTTCGCCTGTGCCACATGGGATCACGGGGCACTCGACTCGCAGTGCCGCCACCTCGACGGCATGGAGGACACAGGCGTCTTTAGAGGACATCTGCCGGGCGGCCACTTGGGCTGCTCCTTCAACTTTTATAAAGCACTATCGAATAGACTCCTATGCTTCATCTGAAGCGGCTTTTGGGAGGAGGGTTCTACAGGAGGTTTGTTCCTTTGCGGAGCCACTGGTCCAGCCTTCTCCCTCCCTTTGAGTTTTTCTTGGGCATATCCCATCCTGGACTCTCCTTGCAAGGGCATTGGAGAAGGACCGTTGAACTTACTTGAACGGTCTTCTCGATGCACTGCAAGGAGAGTCCAGACCCACCCGGCTCTGGACCAGGGGCCATCTTAAGGTTTACGGTTCCTTTCTTTACGGTTGGGGTGTTTTTCTTATGGTTCAATAAATGTGTTGGACTTTACTGCTTCTTCGTTTTAATTTAGACTGGAGGGCTAAGGGGGCGGCACCTGTCTAATATTTAAATTAAAATCAGTCCCTACCAATCAGACTGAAGAATTACCCATCCTGGACTCTCCTTGCAGTGCATCGAGAAGACCGTTCAGGTAAGTTCAACAGTCTCTCACACACACTGCCTGTTCCCCATCACTTTTAGTCAGGTCTTATTTTGGTTGATTCAGTTTTCCAAAATAGGGATTGTTTTATTGGTAGGCACAGGAGGAGAGCCCAGTTGAAAATAATTGCACTTTCCAGCTGCCCATGGCTCTGGAAAACCGTGCCCACGAACCAGAGGATTCAAATACGACCCCACCATCTAAAGTGATCAATAGGTGCCAGAATGATCCTAACATTAAAAGAATCCTTGAGGAATCCAATTTAAAGTTTTGAGTTTAAAAAAATCAATTTGCAGGGATACATTGAATGATAATTATACTAAGATAAATCAATTGCAAAGACTTAAATGTTTCAATAAATTCCTAGGAACATGAAAATATGGTTGATAAACTCATTACAGAAATAAAAACCAAGGAGAAGGAACACAGCCACAAACAGGACAAACTTCACAGCGACATGAACAAGCAACGTAAGCATAATAGATAATGTGTACAAGAGTGTTTGAGAGATACAGAGTGTAAGGTATAGCCTTAACTGAGTGCACTATTAAATTATTTTTTACTAATTAAAAGACTGAGAATTACCTGTTTCAAGTATTTTGAAAATATCTCTACCCAACTGAAAAAGAGAGTAGGTGTAAAGCTCTACATGTATGCTCTGCACATCTTTAATAATTTATTTTCCATTCTAGCAAATTAGGCAGTTTCAAATGAGTAACACAATTTGTTCATCCTGCCTTTCAGATAAAAATTCTGTCATTACAAAAACTTTGTACCAGCTAAAAAACTAACTAACATAACTTTGCTTCTGCTTAAAAACAGTAAAGAAAATATTAAAGTGAAAAGGGGAGGAGGAAGGAAGGATTTCTTCTAGTTTGCAACAAAAATGTAATGCAATAATTTACCCCCAATTCTGACCAAGTTATCCCTGAGCAGCAGTTGGTGGTCCTTCATGGATAGCTGATGGAGAGAGCAAGAATTAAGTGATTTTCTACTCTTGACCCCAGCGCAACTGTAAAAATAGGATCTGATTTTCTGTTTGGCAGGGAGGAGACAAGCAAGCTTGCAACAACAGCTGCTTTTGCTTTAGCTGGTGTAGGGAGCCAGACTGTCTTCTTCTTACTAGTATGTTCTTTCTGGGAATCAAGGTATACAGTCCACCCAGTGGCTCTTGGCCCCCTTGGCAGATGGATGAGGACAGAATGTGCGACCTCTTAGTTATCCGGTTCCCAGACAACTGCTAATTGTGGCGACATGTTCTATATGATATGGAGACATGAAGAAGATATGAAGAATACCAAAGTATTTTGACTTGTCCCATGCCTTCAGAAAGACTTTTGGTTTTGCAGAGTGAATGCACATAATCTATTTTTGTTACAAGTATCTAATTTTGTTAACAAAATTTGTTAACAAAATCTAATTTTGTTACAAAATATTTAACATAATTTTGTTGATAATTTTACTCAACATTTTGTTGACTAGGTCACCCACATTTATTAATTTTGACTTCTCCTGGGCAGAGTTTGATTTGGTGACTTTGGTGTCATTTAGTTGTTATTTGAGATGAATTTGGTCTGTTGACTCCAGAGCAGTAAATATGACTCTTGCCACTTGAAGAAAGTACTCATGCTTATACTCAGCTTGATATGGCCCCCATCAGCACTTATCCCAATGTCTCAGTATGTTGCTGCAATCTGGATGATATGAAAGATGCTAAAGTTGAATCCTAGGAAGATGGAATTACTGATTGTCTTTTGTAGTTTTCTATTCATTCCATTTTTGTTTCCTGAAGGGTGGCATCACCCTTGTGGAAGTAGTTCTCAGTTTGTAGGTGCTCCTGGACTTCTGATTACTGCTGAATGACCAGTGGAAGTTTTAAATAGGAGAAGCTTTGTTCGGCTTCTCCTGGAATTTATCAGCTGTAGCCCATTTTTGAGTGAGAGGATCTCACCACCATGATGGTAGACTTCTGCAATGTGTTGAAGATGGAAGCAGTGGCCCACTCATTGACTATTGTTAATCACTATTATACTTATTTTATATTGGTTCCCAATAAGTTTCTAGATGCAATTCCAAGTGCTAGTTTTCACTTTCAGCAGCCCGTATGGCTTACCACCTATGGAGGATCAACTAATATTTATAGATTTGATCTGTCCAAAATGTATGAAATATTGCCAGAGAAAATGGTTTTAATTATAGGAAGTGAAAGAGGTTGAAGACAGAATGGGCATTTTTAAAGTCATGGTATGAATGCTATGAAACACCTCCTCTGCAAGCCCCCCTTGGTGAAGACCATTTATGAATTAATGAAGACTGAAACTTCTGAAATTTCTTAAGTGAATGATTGTTGTTAATTATGATGAAATTAAAATATAAAGTTTATAATTCTATTTGATTAATGCTAAAATGAATGCTTAAAATAATTAATTAATGATTTTGCTTCATTGTTTTTAATTTTGTATATATTAACAATTGCATTAGTTAAAAGCAACATGGAAGAGCATAAGAAACTAATGGAGAGGAAAGATCTAGAGATTTTAGAACTAACTAAACAACTGAAAGATCAAGAAAAGGAAAAGCAGAATGAGATAATCAAATTACAAATAGAGGTATGCCATCCAATGTTCCCTCTAATTTTTTTCCGGTGTGGGCGGAAAAGTATAGTGTCTGAGCGGCAGTCCCTTTGGGACTGGGTGGTATAGAAGTATAAATAAATAAATAAATAAATAAATAAATAAATAAATAAATAAATAAATAAATAAATAAATAAATAAATAAATAAATAAATAAATAAATAAGAAAAAAATTCCCTTCTTTTTTATTAAAAGAAATTAATAATAAAACAAAACCAAAACCTATTACTATTATTACTATCTTCTCCTCTTTTTCCATCCCTGTCTCCTCCCCCCTTGTGTGTGTGTGTGTGTGTGTGTGTGTGTGTGTGTGAACTCTTGAACCATTTCCAATAACAGGTGAGGGCTATTGGAAATGGTTCAAGAGTTCACACACACACACACACACAGAGCTGGGGGGGGTTTTCTCTGTTATTATTTGGGTGCTTTTTACCATATGCTTTAAATCAAAAGTCATTTCTCTCTCTTTCTCTCTTCCCCTCTTGCTCTCTCTCTCTTTTTCTCACTTTCTCTCTCCCTCTCTCTCTCTTTCTATCTCCCTCTCTAAAATTGATACCATGTGATGATAATGAGCCAATTTTACCCATTTGCACTTCGTGGTCAAATAGGAGTCTGTTTTACCGGTGTTAATGCAAATATCTTTAGCCAAGAGTTGCTTGTACATTATTAAAATAGCATTAATTTCAGAACAGTTTTTCATCTCATTTACATTTTTATCAATAACTACCATAAATCTTTTTTTTAATCAGTTCAATACTAAACTGGAAAGGATGCAGACCAAAACACTGAATGTACAGACTAACCCCACAGGACTCCCTCAAAATATCTATAGAAAAGTAAGTATTTTATTGTTTTCCAAAATGTAAAGAGGTTTAAATGTTTAGATGATTGACTGCAAATATTTCGCCCTGCTCTGTTTACACATCATCACATATGTGAGATGGGCAGCTATATCAATTTACCAGATAAAATAAAATAAAAATTCTGTTTTAACCAGTGTCTTTTGCTGGGATGAAGGTGGGGGAAAACATCCCAAAGAGCTACTTCAAAAGAAAGAGAAGTTCTATAAATGCTTCCCTTATCTGAGATCCATTTGCAAGGGGAGGTTGCCTCCAAGTCATCCATTTATTTCATAGTCCTGAAAAAATGTACAAGGCTCCTCCATCATTTCCCATTTTTAGTATTGATAATTCTTCTTTTAAACATAAACTTTTTCCTAAAGTAAAAAACTATTGTTACATAGAAACATAGAAGACTGACCGCAGAAAAAGACCTCATGATCCATCTATTCTGCCCTTATACTATTTCCTGTATTTTATCTTAGGATGGATCTATGTTTATCCCAGGCATGTTTAAATTCAGTTACTGTGGATTTACCAACCACGTCTGCTGGAAGTTTGTTCCAAGGATCTACTACTCTTTCAGTAAAATAATATTTTCTCACGTTGCTTTTGATCTTTCCCCCAACTAACTTCAGATTGTGTCCCCTTGTTCTTGTGTTTACTTTCCTATTAAAAACACTTCCCTCCTGAACCTTATTTAACCCTTTGATATATTTAAGTTTCAATCATGTCCCCCCTTTTCCTTCTGTCCTCCAGACTATACAGATTGAGTTCATTAAGTCTTTCCTGATATGTTTTATGCTTAAGATCTTCCACCATTCTTGTAGCCCGTCGTTGGACCCATTCAATTTTGTCAATATCTTTTTGTAGGTGAGGTCTCCAGAACTGAACATAGTATTCCAAATGTGGTATTACCAGTGCTCTATATAGCGGGATCACAATCTCCCTCTTCCTGCTTGTTATACCTCTAGCTATGCAGCCAAGCATCCTACTTGCTTTTCCTACCGCCCGACCACACTGCTCACCCATTTTGAGACTGTCAGAAATCACTACCCCTAAATCCTTCTCTTCTGAAGTTTTTGCTAACACAGAACTGCCAATACAATAAGATTGAGGATTCCTTTTCCCCAAGGGCATTATTTTACATTTGGAAAATACCACTAACAAGAGAGCAAATAGAGATTTGGAAGGAAAATATCCAAAATGATTGAAAACCTGTAATAGTTGCTGTTCTGTCCCAGTGATGAGCCCTCTAAGAAATAGGTCCACACACATGGATTTTACAGCGACAAAGCAAGGAACGTCTTTTCTGTGCCAGCTATAGTCCAAGAACAGATATCAAGATCTTAGCTATTTCTCCTTTGATCACACAGCTCTCATTTTCACTGACTCACTTCGAGCTGACAGGAAGCCCAGAGATAAGATTTTCCTTTTTCTCGATTGGTAATTCATCCTAATAAACTAAATAGTTCAAAATCCAGATCCAATCAGCCATCTCTCACATTAGAAAATTAAATGTTAAATGTGTGTTGGTTTTGTCTGTCTTAAGAAAATTAATTATTTTTTTTTTTTAAGAAAGTTGACTTCTGCACTTGCTTGTCACATGATTCATCCTTAACTACCCAAAAGGCATGGTCAAATGTTCTAGAGATCTAATTCACACAGAGACTTTCTCCTGCTCAGCCACTCATGTTTTTGACACTTCTGCGCAGCTTGGCATCAAGAAGAGTCACTCATGGGCACCTCTGGAGGTGCAACAGGCCCTGTTTGGCTTTCAGCCTCTAACCCCACATCCCCTCTTCCCTTCTCCCTCTCAAACTCTGGCCTAGGATACCAACCCATACCCGTCTCTCGATGCTCAGAATCTGTGATCAGGACATGGGTGGGCCACAAGTTACTGTCATTAAGAGTCTTTAATTTCTTCAGTACTTCAGTACACAGAGCAAAGTGTGGCTGTTAGGATGCCATTAAGCATTTATGCAGCATTACCGATACAAACTTCCCATTGATGTGAACTTGTGTCTTAAGCTGCTTGCCTCCTTTTCCTCCCAATTACGTTCCTATAGCAAGACTTCAAGGTGCTTTGTCACCCTCTCCTTTTCATTCCCATTTGAGAGGCACAGCAGCTAGCTGAGTATTAGTTCTCATTTTCTCCTGCCACAGAAAGCAAACCGGGCAAAGCAAAATGGAGATAAAGGCACTAACTGGGATGGACATTTTTGTGCTTGCTCATTGGCCACCTGAAGGGAGCAGATTTAGCCATGGGAGGATTTAGCAGGTGTCCTTATGTAATAGCTATAGAATGTTTTGAATGCCAAGGCCCTTTATTGTTTTTGTCTGGTAGGGCCACTGATTGAGTTGTCTTTAAGCATTTAGATAAGTAAATTGAGTTGGAAAAATAATTGAATAATTGAAATGATACAACATGCTATTTTGCATTATTCCCTCTATGCAGATACACACCAGGTATTATTTCCATTCTTTACTAGACAACCTGGTTGTTTTATTTGTTTTGCCTTAGTTATTGTCAGATCAATCTGATTTGACTTCTTTGACCATAGCTAAGTACTGTTCTATAATCTGTATAGTATGCCGTGTTGTCTTGTCTAATCCTTAAATATTTTAGAATAACTTTTAGAATAATTTAAAATAAATATTTTAGAATAATTATGATTTCATTGTTTTATTAGTTAATCTGTGACAGAATAAATATTTCTGCTTCCTAGAAACTATGTCACGGAACAAATCAATATCTCTGAAGCATCTCAATTTGTGTACACTTCTGAAAATATGGATAAACATACACACATTTTCATGTATAGTATAAGAAGGTATACTTTTTTTCCTTTGTATTTGTAGAAGCTCCAGCATCTTCAAGAAGAAAAGAATAAAGAAATTGAATTTCTTCGTAATATTATCAAAGACTTAGAAGAAAAGCTCGACATACGTAAAGATTGCTATTTTAAACTGCGGAAATTTTGAGAGTAACATGAAACCACAAGCTTTACTTAGGAGACAGAACTGAATGGGAGACACACATTGAATTCAAAGATATTTTTATTTATTAAAACATAGTTTGTCAATCTGCAAGATCTCCACATTGTATTCTGAACTACTTTCCCTCTTGTAAACATTCGCCATAAAAGAATTCAGATTTTATAGGGGTATGATTTCCCTACCAAACCATCATGAACTATGGCAAACACAATCAAAAGAATTCCCCTCTGTTCAACATTTTCTTTCCTCTCTAGAACTTGCAAAAATTCAATTTCAGAAATTTCGGAAACAATAATACTATGCTATTTTGCTACATAGAGATAGACATTATATAAACATGCTTCATCATTTACAAAAGATTGTCCAAATCACTGGTTAGCAGAAAAAATGGTTAAATGCAAGTCTCAAATTTTATTACCAGATGCTTATGCTTATCCTTCAATAAAATTGCTATATCCCATCACTCTCATGTCACGTTTTTAAAGAACTTTTATCCCAAATTCCAGAAATTAATTTTAATAGGTCTTGTTATAGAACTCACACTTTATAACATAAAATCTGATGCTAGAGTAGTGAATTTTGTAGACCTCTTGGTGAAAATATCTGGTTGGAATACTACGCACAGAATTCTATGCAATTATCTGTAGAGTTTCAGAGAAAAACACTTTCATTTAATCACTTGGTCTTAACCCATAATTGTAAAACATAGTTAGCAAATCTTTTCTTATCCTCTCCTGTTCTTATTTGCTCCGTATCCAACAGAAGCCCCTAGGTCATAGTTTCTGCTCCCGTCTTCATGAATGCAAACAGAATGGTAGAAGAGGAAACCAAAAAGAAAAGCTAACAAACACCACTTGGAACTGGCACGGAGAAACAACGCCATACATACCATTATGGGAAAGTTTTATTCTTACCATCTAAAGCAAAGTCAGATGACAAAGACTGTATTCTGTATCAGTGAAACCACAGCATATGACTACACCTAAACAAATACAGCCAAAATCCAAGAACTCTTGCTTAATTGGGCAGGTATACAGGTTGTTTTTTCTTTCTTCCCCAATAATTTACATAATGGTATGTGAGCAAGGAAGATTACTGATGGAATGCACTCCTCTGCTTTAATGACCTTCGGCCACCTAAGTCTGCAAGGGCTTACAACCACTTTGGCAGAGATAGTAGGACCAATTTCAAATGACTACGGAATGCATTCCAAAGTCTGCAATCTTCCACAGGTGTTTAGATTGTTCCTCAAGCTCAGTTGCCCGTCCCTGCTCATTGTCAGGTTTCACCCCTTCTTGCTGCTGGTAACGGTCAAGCAGCAGTTGGCAGACGTCACTGTCAGGACTCAACCACATTGTCTGTCAACAGCTGCCCTTGTCACCTTCAGGAAGATGGGAGCTCTCCACGACAAAGTCAGGCACTTATGCTTTGCTGATCTTCAAACAACAAGTGTCGTCAGTGTCAGCATCAAGTACTGGAGATGGGACCTGTAAAGAGCTGCCAGTTTCAGCTTAATTGGTGTTTGCAGATGCCACTCCCCCTTTGTCAGAGCCTGTCCCCTTGCAAAGGAACCCCTACAGCTTCTCCAAGATCCTGGCCCAAGACTTTGCTATCATGCTGATCGTTTACGTTTGGCCGATTCCTTTGGGGATGATGTCCATGATGATGGTGATACTGGGGATGATGGTGAATATGAGGATTGGGACGGTGGTGGTGCTCAGTAGCAGAAGCTGCCTCGATTTGCTTTTCTTCTGTATTCTCTGAGATTCTTTTACATATTTCTTCAATTTCAGGTGTCTAAAAAAATTCAGGCAACACGGTCAGAATTTCAACTTTTCTCATACAAAATGCAAGTAGAAATCAGTTAAAATCATATATTTTTAAAAATAATGTAACTAAATTACAGGTGTGCTTCCATTCAAAATCCAAAAAAGAAAAAACCCAACTCCATAATAATAATAATAATAATTATTATTATTATTATTATTATTATTATTATTATTATTATTATTATTAGATTTGTATGCCGCCCCTCTCTGCAGACTTGATAATGATAGAGAAGAGTACTATTACTAGATAAGAACTGATAGCAACAAAATGAAAGCAAGATTTGAGACAAAAGGCACGTAAATGGCATATAGAAATAAGCCCAAACCTCTCCCCACATAACCCCATAGGCAAATCATCCAATCCCAGAGCCCCAAGGTATCATCTGGGCTCATATCCAGGTGGAGCTTCCACATCTGTTCCGCCAAAGCCATTGAGCTTGAGTAGGCTGTAAACATGTCCATCCAACCTGGCCACCCTAAACCCCTAAACAGACACTTGAAGAGACATCTCCAGCACAGAGCACCTCCTCCCCACATTTCTATGGCAGGCAAAGCAAGCAGTCAGCATGGAGGCTAACACTAAACCTAGGATTTAAAATCACAATCATCCCAAAATGTTCAGCTTCTCTCATGATTATTCTTTTTCAAGTCATTTTTAAAATGCCTTATGCTTAGATCAGTATAACACTCTTACTTTAGAAAATATCCAGTTTGTTATAATTCTCTAACCCTACAAAAGCCATGCAAGTCCTAGTTTCATTCGTGTTGGTTATTTATTTCATTTCTTTGCTTCCTTTTCAATGAATTAAAAACAATGTGTAAAATGCTATTTAATTACAAAGATCTGAATCTTATACCCGAACAACACCGAGTTTAATGGCAAGTTAGTTGCTGGGTGGCAAATCATTTTGCTCACGGGTCTGCATTTAAGGGAAGCCCCCCCCCCCCCAAATTAAGCAATTAGAGAGTAAATGCCTCCACGATGAAACATTCCAGTGGCAAGAATGAGATCTGTAGACAGCAATGGGTTCCAGGTTATGCTATCTGGTGCACCACCCCGGTAGGGAAATCCGGAATCTGCACGCAGCTGCGTGTCCCTGACACATACATGTGCACCCCCCCATGCGAGATTTGGTTTCTGTGTATGCACAGCAAGTGAAATTTCACATGAGGATTCATGTCGAGATTTCAGAGATTTTCGCCGATTTTTTTGCTTCCGCGCATGCACAAAAG